>NC_045544.1:8712609-8935109 GCF_009769535.1 Thamnophis elegans
GGCTCTGATTTTATGAACTGCATTTGTGACTCTTGTTTAATTAAAACTGTCACATTTTCAACCCACACCCACCTTCTCAGAGGCACCATAGACGATGCCTTTCCTATTATAAAGCTTTCAGCGATTTGAATGCAACCAGATTTCTACATAAAATACATACACGGACAAGGACTTCCTGCCCTTGTCATTTTCTCATCTTGTCACCTGTGTTTTGTCTGAATAGGAGGAAAGCATGGCAATTACATGCCAATTATCATGCTGGAGAGACCAGTTATTACCTAACACAAGTTTCCGCAGAGAATAATATCAGGACAATGGTTTCTTATGTAAAACTGACCTAGGAAGTTTCTAAAAGTACTTGTTTTTTTTTTAATAAATCAATTCATACATAAACTCTGTTTAGCATTATATTCAGAAGCTTCAGGCAGCCTTGGGTTTCTCGCTCCCATGTAAACATTTGGAGAATTCTGGTCAGCTGAAATTAGGATGAGTTTAATTGGCATGCAGGTTTTTTTCTGTAAGAGCTAAACTATTTACCCGTATTTTTGGAGTATAAGACACACTGGACTGGAGTATAAGACACACCCAGGTTTTGAAGAGGCTTTTTTTTTAAAGTAGATAGGTAGATAGATAGAGGAATAGAGAGGGAGAGAAAGAGAGAGAAATACAGTAAGTAGGGAGACAGAGAGAGAGAGAGAGAGAGTAGGTGGATAGATGGGTAATTAGGTAGGTAGATAAAGAGAGAGAGAGAGAGAGAGAAATAGAGAGAAATATATACAGTAGGTAGGTAGGGAGAGAGAGTGTAGATAGGTAGGTCGGTAGGAGGTAGAGGGATAGAGAGAGAGAAATGGAGAGAAACAGAGAGAGAAATACAGTAGATAGGTAGGGGGAGAGAGAGTGTAGGTAGGTTGGTAGGTAGGTAGAGGGATAGAGAGAGAAAAATAGAAAGAAATACAGGTGGGGGAGAGAGAGAGAGTAGGTAGGAAGGTATATAGGTAGATGGGGGGAGAGAGAAATACAGTAAGTAGGGAGAGAGAGAGAGAGAGAAGAATAGGTAGGTAAGTAGATGTTTCCAGGTATATTTATCCATGTGCTGGAGAAGGAAATCACTGACAACCTGTAGCAGCTAAAACTTTGTTTCTGCTGGCAAAGCACTTGACCAACGTAATTCCCATCAATCCCTCTAACTAAACAGCTTTCTGAAAGGGAAAAAAGAAGTTTTTGCACTCTGCAAATCTCCCCAAAACGGCCCGTTTTTCGTGAAAACGGCTACTTTTTTAAAAAAATGCATGAGTAGCCTTGAGGGGGCTTGCAGAATGCTCCTGGAGGGGGGTGAGGGGGCAAATATGAGCAAAAAAATGGCCATTTTTTGCAAAAAGGGCCTTTTTCATGCATAGCCTTATGGAGGCTTATAGAGTGCTCCTGGGGGCTGGGGGGACAAAATTTTGCAAAAAATGGCCTGTTTTTCACTCATTTCTGCCCTCCCCAGCCCCAGGAGCTCTCTGAAAGCTTCCATAAGGCTATGCATGATCATTTTGGTGAAGGGGGCAGGGCTTTGGGAGGCAAAAAATGCTGTATTCAGGTGTATAAGATGCACCCAGATTTTCAGCCTCTTTTTAGAGGAAAAAAGGTGTGTCTTATACTCAGAAAAATACGGTATATATGAACTTATCCTACCTCTGATATAATTAATGACACAGTCATATCTGCAATTTTGTTAGTCATCTAGAGTACTATTCATTGGTGGAAAGGCAAGATAGAAACCCAGATTGTCAACTTTCTTAGAGCAACATGAGCAGTGGTGGTGCAGTGGTCAGAATGCAGTACTGCAGGCTACTTCCGCTAACTGCCTGTTTCGTGCAATTTGGCAGTTCGAATCTCACCAGGCTCAAGGTTGACTCAGCCTTCCGTCCTTCCAAGGTTGGTAAAATGAAGACACAGATTTGTTTGGGACAATATGCTGACTCTGTAAAGTGCTTAGAGAGGGCTGTAAAGCACTGTGAAGTGGTATATACGTATTATTGCTTGCTATTGCTAACATTCTGATTATGGGTCATTCAGATAAGTCTGATGATTCACTACCATTGATCAGGATGACAGGAGTTGGATTCCAACCACTTAAATTATATAATTCCTGGTTTTGATGGATTGATTATGCAGCATCAAGTAACTGTCATCTCTTAGCAACCACACAAATGCATTCATCTCTCTGAGTGGAGCTAATTATATCAGTCCTTGCCACTAAATCACTGGATACCAAGAGCCTTTAATCATTGTATAGGAATGACTCATGATCGTTCTAGATACGCCTGTCCCTTTAGAGTTTAGAGTTATCTCAGCAATGAAGGAATTGTTTAAGCACAAGGAGTACCATTCAAGGAGTTCCAGAAAAGAATTATCCCTTTGCTGTTTTCATAGCCATAAATTTCAAATTGTTTTGGAAAAGACTATGCAACAACTCAAATCTATACCAGTGTTTTTCAACCTTTTTTGTGCAAAGGCACACTTTTTTCATGAAAAAAATCACGAGGCACACCACCATTAGAAAATGTTAAAAAAATTTAACTCTGTGCCTATATTGACTATATATAAAGTAATTCTCTTGAATAGGAATCAAATAAACAAAAAGACTATAGTTAAAAAAAAACTATGAACAAATTCCTATGCACACTGCATATATCTTATCTTGCATATATCTTATTTTCCCCCACATTAGGTTGGCAGTATAGTTACCCCCTCATTAGGTTGTAGTTCCCCAACATTAGGTTGTAATTCCCCCACATTAGGTGCAGTATAGTTCCCCCACAGACATACAGCCTTCAGCCATACAGTGTATTACTGAAGGCTGTATGCCTGTGTACTGCCCCACTTCGGTGCTCGGAACACCGAAGGAGACGCGCCGCTGGTAACACTTACCAAGTTGACAGCGCGTGTTCTCCTCGCTGCTCCGGTCCTCCGCGATTGTTGCTATGGGCGCACGCATGGGACGTCAGTGACGTCCCTGCGTGCGCTACCTCCCGGCGGTCCCCACGTTTTTAAAGTAAACGCGGGGCCGCAGGGACTTAATAGAGGCATCCCTGTGTCCCGAAAGCAACTTTCGGGACACAGAGATGTCCCGAGGCAAAAACACCCGGCGGGTGTTTTTCCCACGGCACACCTTACACTATGTCACGGCACACTAGTGTGCCGCGGCACAGTGGTTGAAAAACACTGATCTATACGGATTATTCTGGTTATAGATAAGCAGACAACTCACCTGCAGTGAAAAGTTCTTCCAGGGCCGTCAATGCATTTCCCTCCATTGAAGCAGAGGGATGAGTTCAGTAGCAGTTCAGCGCAAATGTCAATATCCACCTCACAAAATTCACCTCTGTAGCCACTCAAGCAAATGCACTTGAATGCATTGACCAGATCTTGACAAGAGCCACCATTAAGGCAAGGGGATGATTCACATTCCTGATGAGATAAATGATAATAAATTGATCTCAGAGCTTTGAAGCATTGTTTGGCTTTGTGGCAACAGATCTCTGTTCTATCTGGCACCAAGAATTCTACTCTTCATCAGTAAATTGTTTTGTATTTAAGTTTATCTCTTTGAATTAAGCCACTCTTCTCATGTCAATAAGTGTAGGTTTAAGTATATGTTGGCTATAGATTTTTATAGTAATACACGACAAGAATGGAAGATTAATCCCTAGAAATCTAACCCACTTCTATTTCCAATGATGAAAAAAAAAGGGGAAATAACCTTCACATCGCTGACAGGATGAACAAATTTGCCAAGCCAGATTTATATAGTTTTATTTATTTAAGCTTTTCGAAGATTTTAGAAAGTTATAAATACAAAGTAAGAAAAAAAAAAAAACACCTGTAGAAAGATTTTTAAGTAATGTTTTCCTTTGCCTTTGTTTCCCACCCACTAACCTAAATATTTGCACTTTTATTCTGAACACCAAGAGTTATTGCTAAAATCTGTTTAAGTCACTTTATCTTTTTAAAAATTGGTGTCACGACTCTTTTCCCAGAAACCATGTTCCAAAGATGTAAGTTTCACATGCTGTGTGATATGCAATATATTAAAAAGTCATTCCTGCTTAATTTGATTAGACTCCTATCATGGATATACAGTATACAGCCAATTTTGATATCACTGCATACTCTCCAGTTTTGATTTCTATTCTATTCTATTCTATTCTATTCTATTCTATTCTATTCTATTCTATTCTATTCTATTCTATTCTATTCTATTCTGTCCTGTCCTGTCCTGTCCTGTCCTGTCCTGTCCTGTCCTATCCTATTCTATTTCTATTCATTGCATCATTGGCAGGATTTTTATTTTCCCACATTGGGCCAAATTTTTCTTTGTAGCTGTTGGTATGTAACTTAGCAAACTGACATTTTACATCTATATTTTTTGGAATTACACCTAATAGAAATATTTGTGTTATTAACTCACATTTTTAGAACTTTCTGAATATATTGAATTATTCTTCCTGGTAGGTTCGAGATTTGCAATCCTCTAATGTGATCAAACATTCCTTCTCTGTTGTGGCATTTGCAATATTTATTGTTACATGATTTGTCTATCTTGGTAATTGTTTATGGCATTACAAAACAGCTGTAAATCATTTTATACTAATTTTCCCTTAAATTGAAGATTGGAGTAAACATTATTGTTTTATTCCCATTACTCTCCCTATTATTCTACTGTGATTTCTTCTTTGAAGTTGTGCATTCAATTTACTACACAATTATTCATCTTTATTGTTTCCATCAATTGTCTTATTGTGCTCTTTGGCTGCATAACAGTTAATATTACATCAACTGCACAGCATTTTATCTTGTATTCCTTGTGATTTTTTTCATCATATGGGCTGATACCCAACTATTGTAAAAAATAAATAAATAGAGGAATAACTGTTGGACAATGAATTCAATTAAAGAGACACAAACAATTTCAAAAATGTGGAAGAAGCATGTATAACTTTGATTTAAAAAGGAGGAAATGGTCCAGAGAAACTTCAATCATACTGAAGACTCAATATGAATCAATATTGGCTATTTGCTTTTATTATGAATTGCTTATGTTACTATGTAATTGTTACTGATTAAGCCAACATTTGCTGTTTGCTTCTGATATGATACACTGCTAGAAATCATTTATTAAGAATTAAGCTTTGTAATTGGCTTCTGCTTATATTATAGTATACTGTCAGAAATTAGTTGTTTTCTAGCCTAGCAAATTGTAACCTTAATACTGGATGGCATTAAGGCAAATGTTATATCACTGCTGCATCTCACTTCTATCCTTGGCTTCAAAACTAGGCACATTCTTGAAAATATCGAAGAAATTGTTACATGGGAATATCAGGCCCCATAGATAAAGGAACCAAACTAGAGAGTTTTCCTGGCTCATAAATACTTAAAGCGTTCTGCCGAAAAACAACTTTGCAAAGGGGGGGCTGCCACCCCCTACACAAGGTTATAGGAATACTCCATAGATATGGTAGACATAGACAGGAGCTTGAACAAAAGAATGTTTTAAATATTCGTTGGTAACGAATATTTGTCTCTGATTAGGTAAACTTTGTTTCCATCTGCCTAAATTTTATATAATACTCTGAGCCACTCTTGCAGGATGTGGCTATTCCTTACATGCATTTGTTGTATGTTTTGGATATAGTTTTATCACCCAGCTTTTGCTATGGCCATAAATAAAAGCTGATATTTTGCAAACCTCATCTCGAGTCTCTCTCCCTTTGGCATTTCAGTGGCTCGGGGAAACTGCTGGAATCTTACAATACAGAACAATTTCTCTACTGAATGTTGATTATAAGATATTCACTACAATAGTTGAATGTCTAAGGAATTGTGTTTCTGAAATAATACACCCAGATCAAACAAGTTACATTCCCAAAAGGAAGATAAAAACACAACAGCAGATTATAATGCATCAATGATAAGAAAAGAAAAAAAAAAAGAATGTGGCAGTAACGTTCCTAAATGCAAAAAGAGTCTTTAATAATTTGGAGTAGCCTTTCTTGTTAGAAGCTTTAAATAAATCCAGTCCAGGATAAGAATGTAAAACTTGGCCGGAGAGTATATGGATTGGTGGCACAGCAAGGACTACAGGTTTTCCAATAAGTTAAGATGCAGATGAGGAGTGTCTACTCATCAGTGGTGGGATTCAAATAATTTAACAACCGGTTCTCTGCCCTAATGACCAGCTGGGTGGGCGTGGCTCAGTGGTCATGTGACCATGTGGGCGTGGCCAACTCAATGTCACTCACGTCGATGGGCTCTTGGTCTCCGGATATGCTTCAAGGCGCTAGTCATTACTTATAAAGCCCTTCATGGTATTGGACCTGGGTACTTGAGAGACCGCCTGCTGCCAATTACCTCCGCTAGACCGATTAGATCCCACAGATTAGGCCTCCTCCGAATTCCATCCGCCAGCCAGTGTCGACTGGCGACTACCCGGAGGAGAGCCTTCTCTGTGGCTGCTCCGACCCTCTGGAACGAACTCCCCATGGAGATTCGAACCCTCACCACCCTCCAGGCCTTCCGCAAAGCCCTCAAAACCTGGTTGTTCCGACAGGCCTGGGGCTAAAGAGCTGTTGCCACCGTCTCGAATGGTATGACTGTTGTGAGTTTTAAATTATATATTGTTATGTTGTTGTTTTTTAAATCTTTTGTCTGTATCCCCCTCCCCGGTTCAAGTTGTGAGCCGCCCTGAGTCCCCTTCGGGGGAAAAGGGCGGTATATAAATTTAATAAACTGAACTGAACTTAACTGAACTCTTCATTTTAGCTGTTACAATGTAATAAGGGTTAACTGGAGAGGCAGTTTCTGTAAGCAGAGCAATAAAGATTAGGCTAGAAACAACATCAGAACGTTTCCTTCCTGCCTTCCTTACAGGATTAGCCCTGCAAAGTGGGGGAAAAACAAAAGGACGTTTCTTCCTACAACCGGTTCTCCGAATTGTTTGGAAAGTTAACAACCGGTTCTCCCGAACAGGTGTGAGCTGGCTGAATCCCACCACTGCTACTCGTCCTTGTAACCCCTTTAGAACAGAAACAAATATCTGGGATCAAAAGTCTAATATATTTAGTTTTGCAGATAATTTTAAAACCTGTGAAAATTCAAACTAATGCCCATTTCTTTTTTATTATGCCTATTTTCCTTAATACGTACATTTTACAAGCAATTTTGGGGACTTCAGATGCCTTTCCTTTAAATGGGCTTTTTTTTTTCTCTTTGTGCAATTTAACCTATTTTAAAAGGAGTGGTGGTGTAGAATACAACACAGAGTTAAGAACAGTGAAGAGATTGGTGCACTTATGGGGATGACGTCTGCAACTGAAAAAAAAAATCACCTGAAAAGCTTTTGTTTACACCGCTTACATTGTTGCTTATAGTGTGCAGTTTGCAATCCACCATTAAGGATGCATTGACAACACCAGTGGAATGTTTTGTTTTTAGAAAACGATGAAAAGTATTTCTCTCCATTAAGGCATCTATTCATGTTCAGGCACAGTGAAATTTTCCTAGACGTTGAATAATGTTCTGTTCTGGATAAGATTTTTTTTAAAAAACCAGAACATCTATTTCTTGTGTATTAAGCTTCATCTTGCTTAGACTTTCTTCACTTTTGTATATCTGTATCAGATCTGGGCATTTTATGGTCCGTGGGCTGCATCTGGCACAGGGGTAGTCCCTGTTGGCATTAGGAGGTGGGGCATCTGTTACAGCATTGGTGTTGGCAGTATTGGGGGTGGAAGGTGGGGTGGTAGCAGCACAGTGATGGGATTCAGCCGGTTCGCACCTATTCGGGAGAACTGGTTCGTAACTTTCTAAGCAGTTCGGAGAACCGGTAGTTGGAAGAAATCTTATTTTTTTTTTCCCACTTTACAGGGCTAATCCTGTAAGGAAGGCAGGAAGGAAACATTCTAGTGTTGTTTCTAGCCTAATCTTTATTGCCCTGCTTACAGAAACTGCCTCTCCGGTCAACCCTTATTACATTGTAACAGCTAAGACGAAGCGCCCATCGACGTGAGTTGCCCACAGTCACATTGTCACATGACCACCGAGCTATGCCTACCCAGCTGGTCATTATGGCAGAGAACCGATGGTTAAATTATTTGAATTCCATCTCTGTAGCAGCAGTACAGGTGAGATGGTGGTGTCAGGAACTGAGTCCTGGTGTTGTCCCCCCCCCCCCACGCTCTCAGTTTCTCACAGGGCCCCTTGGGAAAAGGCGCCACTTGAGATATTGATTTATTAATCATAGCCTCCCATCTCATAATAAGTGATTTGGGGGTGCCATATATCAACTGTATGAAACAACAAATATCTAAAAATAATCATTAAAAATGATTATTAAAAAAAAGAAAATATTATCCAAAAGTTAAAATATTGGATACAGTACATTTTGGACCCAATAAAGATTTTAGATGGAAATATGAAGTACTTTGTAAAGTTCTGAACTCTAAGAAATGAAACAGTGCTCAGTTGGTGACTGTTATTTATACCGTCATTAATCTTATATTTATTAGGAATAAAGTGAGCAATCCAAATTTGGATTTCTTTGGTTTGAGAATATAACTACGTTACATTTACTGGTAGTTCCTATCTAATGACCATACGTGAGTCCAGAATTACTGTTGTAAGTCAATGTGGTTGTAAGATGAGGCACCCACATGCTGGAAGTAATTTTCTGGTAATTTTTGCAGAACTTGTTAAAAATTTGAATGTATGTTTATTGCTACAAATACTGGAAAGGTGTTTTAAAAATATCATAAATCATGCATGACTGCAGAATGCCATAATGGGTCGTAAAGCTGATCCAGCTTGTGACCGGGGGGGGGGGGGGGGGGGGTTCAATGCAACCATTTATGATGGCTGGGAATGTTTTACTGGCCATAAAGCACCCGTTCCATGGCCATTCTAACTTTGTAATACATTTGATCATTAAATGAGAATTACCTGTATATACTGTATACAGGTATACATTATGGGAGATGAATTACTTACATTTAACAAAATGCTCTTTTCACACAATTTTGGCAGATCATGTCATGGGCTAAACATTTGTAGGCATGCAGGGTGAAAAATCAAATAGAATTTGACGTATCTATCAAGACAGAGTCTAGTTGTGAAATAGGTGGGAGTGTTGTAGAAGTAATGGGACCCAAGCCAGCACTTTAGAGAAGGAAAGGTTTATTTGCGCAGGTTCATAGCAAAGAGTAAATGGCCTGAACCCCAAGTGGGATTCAGGGACTTCCTTATATAGTGGTGATGACGCGTCCTCCCCAACTTGCCATCAACCCATCTGTTAGCTTTGGAAATGCCTCTCAAGAGTTGTCCTTGGGTTACAGAGATATAGAGTCTATAGAATGCCATAATACATGGGTCAGCCAACGGACAGCACATCTGGTCCTTTGAGGAACTTACAATCTATGTCTAATACACAAATTAACAGATAAACAGGCGGATGGGCTAAAATAGGTTCCTTGCCTCAGCATATTTTGGATGCAGACATCCGCCTTCTGCTGACACTATAACCCATGTCGAACTGCACTATATCCTAAGAGCAAGCTAAGCAGTTTATATTTAGAGAAGTTCAAGCTTAATATCATGGAGCCTTAGTTTGGTTCAGGCTTGAGGCCTACCTTTTTTGTTTGGCCTGCCACCTTAGGAGAATTAGGCATAATCTGTTAGATTCAGGCCTTTTATCTGATTAAAATCAGAGGTGGTATTCAGCAGGTTCTGACTAGTCCTGGAGAACTGGTAGCGGAAATTTTGAGCAGTTTGGAGAATCGGTAAATACCACCTCTGACTGGCCCTGTCCCCATCTATTCTCTGTCTCCCGAGTCACAGCTGATTCGGAAGGAATTGAGATTTTACAGTGTCCTTCCCCTGGAGTGGGGAGGGAATGGAGATTTTACAGTATCCTTCCCCTGGAGTGGGGAGGGAATGGAGATTTTACAGTATCCTTCCCCTGCCACACCCACCAAGCCATGCCCACAGAACCGGTAGTAAAAATATTTGAATCCCACCACTGGTTAAAATGTGCTGAAAACTGGATTTGTCTTTGAAAGATGCATACAAAAAAAAAGGCATCATATGCTTTTAAAAGAAATGAATCTTCACCTCTGGCTCTAAGTACCTTTTCTTCCCCACTTATTCTCCCTCCGCCCTTCTCCGTTCTGAGACATTTCAACATTGAGCTCAACAGAAATAATAGTAATAACATGGTTTTTCAACCAAAATCTTTAAAATACTTAATGATACCTCATCAGGACCGTAGGGCTACCTGGAACACAAAATTATACAAGACTGAATCACAAACCGAGTAAAGTTTTGATTTGCCCCATTCTTTTGCAACAGGTTAGGATCTGTCTGTCAAGCTTCTGAAATAATAAATCTACGTACTTTAGGTGAAATAATTTTTGCAAATTAGTATAGACACATTGCTTCCACATTCAGAAAAAAACCCAGTGAATATTTTGAAGTAAATCAGTGCAACAATTCCTTGTGACACAGGAATTATTTTTACTTAAATGTATGCAGTTATTTTTACTGAAATGCAAATGAATCGAAAAGGGACTATATGAAAACAATGTGCTTGCTTTCTCAGAATTCCAGCTGGGAAATGTAGGGTGATTTATTACAAAACATTATATAAAGTAATTGAATTATACATCCCATGGGAAGGCTGGGATACTTTGCATACTATTAAAATAAACCTCAACCCTATAGTTTGCACTAAATTAATTAAAATACTTGATGAAGTCTACTAAGTCCATTTTCTTTTTTAGAAAATCAGTCTTTCCTTTGAAACAGCATTTTCCAATTAGTGTCATTCTATTTTTATGAACTTAAAACAAATACATCATTTCTTTTTTCCTACTCACTTTCTTCTAGCTTGTTAGCACTTCAAACTATCCTTACAGTTTTCTTCCCTTTATATTCTATATGTGAAATTTGTAGGAAGCAAATCACCCTGAGTTAATCATTCACCGAAAAAAAATCATTTCAATCACTGGGAAGTATTAGAATGATAAATAAAGCTAGACATAAAGACACATACATGATATAGAAGCAGAATATAAACTGTTTTGATAGTTAATTTCAAATAAAGGAGGGTTACATTTGTAAAAAAAAAAATCTTATTTCAGATTTCAAAATATATTCTTGACACTTCCCACTGACTTCCTAAGTTACTAGAAAGTGACAATTATTATTAAATAACTAAATATTAGTTATAGTAGGTGGGTTATTCTCAAATGAGACATGCTTAAATCCTGTAAAAGCAGACAGGTAATATACTTTCGCTAACACTGGGAGACAATGATGTGCGGTGAGGTTTATGGCTGGTGAGGCACTGACGTCATCACAATCTTTTTAATAAAATGCCTTGGTAATACAGGGGGTTTTAATAAAAGGATCCGCACCATTTTGTCCCATCCTTGCACGTTTCGAAGGAGTGGCGGGCAAGAACGTATCGCCGAGGACCATATGCAGTGACCACCAGTGGCCAACAACAACAAAAAAAGAGATTTTTTTGGGGGGGAGCAAGGAGCCGAGGAGTTCCTTGTTGTATTTTCCACAAGGGATGACAGTCCCTCTGAGGGGGGGGGAGGAGAGAGAGATGATGATGATGATGATGATGATGATGATGATGATGATGATGATGACGACAATTAAGTATCAAAAACCTTTTGAGTTTGATAATATAATACGGTATCCAAAATTATAAATAATCTTATTTTCAGGTTCATTTTTTTGCCATCTCTTGTTATTTTCTTTAAAAAAAATCAAACTTGCTTCCAATTTGTGGCTTCTGGGAAATTACAGTTTTTTTGGCAAGAGATCTAGCTTGCCATTGCTTTCCTCATAGGTCTAAGAAAGTTTCTTCTTTCTTTCTCTTTCTTCTTTCTTTCTTTCTTTCTTTCTTTCTTTCTTTCTTTCTTTCTTTCTTTCTTTCTTTCTTTCTTTTCTCTTCCTTTCTTTCCCCCTGATTTGTTCCACACACCAGTGGAGGGTTGCAGGCGGTACGTCCCGGTACGGGTGTACTGGAGCCTGCCCGGAGCACTGGGTACCATTCTGGTACAGTGCTCCAGAGGGCGCACCCACCTGCTCGCCTGTCTTTAAACCCTTCAGCACTTCGGCGCGCACACATGGCATGTACTCCGCCGAGCAGCTGGAGCGTCACGGAGGCTTGCGGTATCGTCACTGGATGGTAAGATGCATGCACGTGCAACGCACACGTTCATGAAACCCACCACTGATACATACATACATACATACATACATACGTGCAAAAACTCTTTTTGCTTCTGAAAAAGGCATCTTTCCCCATTTTCCCTACATTTAGTTTCTGAGCAGATATACACATTAAGATAGTTGTGCTAATAGAACAGAAGGAATCAGCATCTGTTCCTTAATGGATTAAGTTACAAGCTCTGCAGAAAATGTAATGCCTCTTTTGGAACAAATGAGAAAGGGAAATCCAATGTCAGATTCCCTAAAGAAAAATCACAAACATTAACTGAAGTAATTATAATGGGAGACATTTCTGAAGAAGAACAAAGCTGCCAGAATGGAAGAGTTTGGGTAGAAGATTCTCATCCCAGGGTTGAATGGGGAAAAATGAAGTCATTTTGCATTTCTGGCTCCTCCCTAACCAATCATAGATGTGAAGGATTAGATCCCTAGGACCAGCTTACATATTTATTATGTATTATGCATTTTTATTCCTCTCTGAAGATATAATCCCAGAAGGGTTGGCAGCAAAGAATAAACTAATTACAATGAAAATTTAAAGCACGCACACCCATAAACAATACACTGAAAAGCACAAAATGAAAAAAAAAGAAACAATGTAGAGCAGTTAGCAAGATTAAGAACCATTTGTTAATGTAGAAATATGATTTTACCTAGTCACTTTGGCTGGGTTTTCACTCCGTAATGTCAAAATCCAGAACCCGCATAATGGCTTAATTAAATGTGTGAACCCATCCATTATCTGAATGGGGTTGTGCAGTACTGAATCAATATATAAATCCAGGAAAACTCCAGAAAATAAACCATGGTGTGGTGCAGTGGTGGGATTCAAATAATTTAACAACTGGTTCTCTGCCCTAATGACCATCTGGGTAGGTGGGGTTCGGTGATCATGTGACTGGATAGGCATGGCCAACTTGACATCACTCACGTCAATGGGAGCTTCGCCTTAGCTGTCACAATGTAATAAGGGTTAACCAGAGAAGCAGTTTCTGTAAGCAGGGCAATAAAGATGAGGCTAGAAACAACACCAGAATGTTTCCTTCCTGCCTTCCTTACAGGATTAGCCCTGTAAAGTGGGGAAAAAACAAAATGAGATTTCTTCCAACAACCAATTCTCCCAACTGCTTAGAAAGTTATGAACTGGTTCTCCCGAATAGGTGCGAACTGGCTGAATCCCACCACTGGTGTGGTTCTAGGGACTCCTTCAGAGGGAGGAAAAAATGCCCAACAGATTCTTGGGATGGGAGGCTTAGCAGAACTAGAAATGGCAAGCAAGCCGTTTTGTTGGAAACATGGCCATTATTTTTCATCCAGTACCATACCTAGGACTATTCTGAGGCAAAGTGAAGTAAGAGATGTAGTTGCTACACATACGCATAATATGGTGCCATTATGGTGAACCTATGTCACGCATATCAGAGGTGGCTCGCAGCGCCCTCTCTGATGGCATGTGAGCTGTTGCCCCAATTCAGCTCTGCTGCGCATGCTCGTGTGCCTCCCGCCAGCCTGCTGGTCTTTGGATCTCTGCTGCGCATGCATGGAAGTGGGGTGCATGCAGAGGGATGCATGTGGGTGCATGTGTAGGAGGCAGGTGGGGGGCATGCACAAATGCACAGGAATGGGGCACATATGCAGGGATGCACATGCATTGCATTTTGGGGGTTCAAGCATGCACGTGCGCATTTGCACACGAGTGTGCCCTTTGGGCACTTGCCGCGGAAAAGGTTAGCCATCAATACTATAGTGAATACTCATAGAATAGATACTGATAGATACTGTCTGTGATAGATACTGTATCAACACATCATACATACTGTCCATGGTGATGATTTTTTTTTTTTAAGGTAGATCTCTTTGATTTCAGATCTCGAAAAGATTGTCAGAAAAGTGCCTTTTGAAACACTTTGGTGAACTTCCAAAAGCAGGTTCCCTTGGATCTATCATCCCAAGGCACTCCAAAGACAGTTTAGAATGCAAGAACTAAGAAATATAAATTATTTTCTATGTTCCTTCCCCTTTCCAGTGAAACAATATTGTGAATCTTCTGTCGTGGTTAAATTCCCTGTGCGTTATCCTGGCTTTTAATATTGAGCAGAGGAACTGAATATGCTGACCTTCTGAGATGAAGGAACATTTGAAGCTGACACTCTATAGTTAGCACTGAATACTGTTTGCCTGCCGATATAGCAATGGAATGGAACATGAGAGTAACGCTGGGCTATCAGAGCCTTTTATGTGCTGAAGTTGTCACATGAAACCTGGCTGGGCCCGGAGGGAGGAGTCCCCCTCACAGAAATGTGCCCAGAGGGTTTTCAGGTGCTTCATCAACCGCGATCCCAGGGAAGGGGCAGAGGAGTGGCCATTGTTATCCGACAGTCTTTAGTTCCTCGTAGGATCCCTGCTCCAGAGCTTGTGGGGTGTGAGTCCTTGCTGGTGAAGATGGACCTTGCGGGTCAAGTGGGCTTGTTGTTGACGTACCTGCCTCCCAACAGCGTGACAACAGCCCTCCCCTTGCTCCTCGAGTCAGTAGCTGAGCTGGCAGTTGAGTTCCCCAGACTTATGATACTGGGGGACTTCAACTTGCCTTCGCTCGGTGAACACTCTGATGGAGCACAGGAGTTCATGGCTTCCATGACAGCCATGGGCTTGACCCAAGTAATCCAGGGTCCGACTCACTCAGCGGGTCACACACTCGACCTCGTATTTCTCTCGGAGCAGTGGAGTTGTGATCTTGGTTTGAGGGGTAGTGAGATCTTGCCCCTGTCATGGTCAGACCACTTCCTACTGAGGCTTGACTTTCGGAGACCAATCCCCCACTGTAGGGAGGAGGAACCGATTAGGTGGTTCCACCCCAGGCGTCTTATGGATCCTCAGGGTTTCCAGACGGCGCTTGGCGTTATGCCTGATACTCTCGCCCACAGTCCGGTGGAGACCTTAGTTTCTACTTGGAACTCGGTAGTGTCTGAGGCTCTCCACCGGATTGCGCCTTTACGGCCGATCCGCGGCAGTGGATCCAGGAGGGCCCCTTGGTTCTCCGAGGACCTCCGGGAGATGAAGCGCCAAAAGAGACGCCTAGAGCGCCGCTGGAGGGCCAGTAAATCCGAGTCAGACCGAGCACTTTTGAAAACCTGCATCGGAGCATATCTATCGGCAATACGGACAGCTAAGAACAATCACATTGCCGCTCTGATAGCGCCCGCTGAGTCACGCCCTGCCGCCTTGTTTAGGGTGACCCGGTCCCTCCTAAATATGAGGGTTGTGGATAACCCCTTACAAGGTAGAGCAGAGGAATATGTCCAGTTCCTCGCGGACAAAGTTGCTCGGCTTCGGATGGACCTGGACTCCAATTGCGCAGAGCCAGCCGGGGTACTGGGGGAAGGTCTTGAACAACATCTCTGGACTGACTTTCAACCTGCTGCTCCTGATGAAGTGGACAAGGCCATCGGAGCGGTGAGTACTGCCACTTGTGTACTGGACCCGTGTCCCTCCTGGCTGGTCGCGAACAGCAAGGAGGTGACGCGGAGCTGGATCCAGGCAATGGTGAGTGCTTCTCTTTGGGAGGGCTTCTTCCCACCGGCACTGAAGATAGCGGTGGTGAGACCCCTCCTGAAGAAGCCATCGTTGGACCCAGCTAGTTTGAACAACTACCGGCCAGTCTCCAACCTCCCTTTCATTGGGAAGGTTGTTGAAAAAGTGGTAGCCTCTCAACTCCGATGGTCCTTGGAGGAAGCCGATTATCTGGACGCCTTTCAGTCGGGATTCAGGCCTGGCTACAGCACGGAAACCGCTTTGGTCGCACTGACCGATGATCTCTGGAGAGCCAGGGATGGAGGTTATTCCTCCATCCTAGTGCTCCTTGACCTCTTAGCGGCCTTCGATACCATCGACCATGGTATCCTTCTGTGACGGTTATGAGAGGTGGGAGTGGGCGGCACCGTTTTTCGGTGGTTCTCCTCCTATCTCTCGGACAGGTTGCAGTCGATGTTAGTTGGGGGAGAGAGGTCGACCCCTAGGCCCCTGAAATATGGGGTTCCTCAGGGTTCGGTCCTATCCCCCCTTCTGTTCAATATCTACATGAAGCCACTGGGTGAGATCATTCGACGGCACGGGATAAAATACCATCAATATGCAGACGATACTCAGTTGTATCTGTCCGCCCCGTGCCAACTCAGCGAAGCGGTTGACATGATGTGCCAGTGCCTGGAGGCTGTCAGGGTTTGGATGGGAGTTAACAAGCTTGTACTCAATCCAGACAAGACCGAGTGGCTGTTGTGTTTCCCTCCCAAGAATTTGGCCAGTATTCCATCACTCAGGCTGGGGGGTGAAAATTTATGCCCCTCAGACAGGGCGCACAACTTGGGAGTCCTACTGGACCCACAGCTGACCTTAGAACATCACCTGTCGGCTGTGACCAGGGGGGCATTTGCCCAGGTTCGCCTGGTGCACCAGTTGCGCCCCTACCTGAACCGGGAGGCACTCGCAACAGTCACTCATGCCCTCATGACCTCAAGACTGGACTACTGCAATGCGCTCTACATGGGGCAGCCTTTGAAGAGTATTCGGAGACTACAACTCATCCAGAATGCAGCCGCGCGAGTGATTGTGGGTGCACCTCAGTACACCCACGTTACACCTATCCTCCGCGAGCTGCACTGGTTACCGATCGGTCTCCGGATACGCTTCAAAGTGCTAGTTGTAACTTATAAAGCCCTTCATGGTATTGGACCTGGGTACTTGAGAGACCGCCTGCTGCCAATTACCTCCCACAGACCCGTTAGATCGCACAGGGTCGGCCTCCTCCGGGTTCCGTCTACCAGCCAATGCCATCTGGCTACCACCCGGGGGAGGGCCTTCTCTGTTGCAGCTCCGGCCCTTTGGAATGAACTCCCCGCGGAGATTCGGACCCTCACCCCTCTCCAGGCCTTCCGGAAAGCCGTCAAAACCTGGCTGTACCGGCAGGCCTGGGGTTGATGAGTTCCCCTCCCCTCTCGACTTGTATGGCTGTATGACTCTTGTGTATTTTAATTACGTGTATTGTGTTTGTATCCCCTTTCCCCTTTTGAGTTGTTCGCCGCCCTGAGTCCCTCCCGGAGAAGGGCGGCATACAAATAAATTAAATCTTAAATCTTAAATCATGAGTTAACAGAACTCAAACTCTTAATGAATCTATAATATGAGCTACTAAAATCAAAAGAAATAGACCTTCACAAGGCAAAAAAATATGAATTATCCTAGAATGCTAACTGGAGATAGTAAATAATTGTTTAACTCCTCTTGTGCTCTTGAGGTATCTTACAGAACAAAACTTCCAATATGAAATACTTTCTAGAGCAAACGTATTACATATATAATTAATTAAAGTTTTAATAGAAACACTGAAACTCTCTGAGAATGAGGGTTGCTGGCTAATATCTACAAAACAGAAAGGGAGCAAATTCCATTTGGTCCACTGATACTTTTTTATTTTAAACTGTGGATTGTCTGCACTGTAGCTTTTTTGTTTGCATGCTGTTATGCATGTATGCATGCTTTTGTCTCTCTGTCTGCCTCATTTCTAGAGCCCCCTGACTCCAGAACCATTCTGAGCAGCTTACAAATTGGAAAAAAAAATAGGTTAAAATCACAAAATCACAAAATAATAATAGTCAACAACAAGGGACGATTAAAAAAATCCCTTTTATAATGCCCATGATAAAGGGGGTCTGGCAGCCATCTAACCCAACCAGTGGTGAAATTCCATTTTTTTACTACCGGTTCTGTGGGCGTGGCTTGGTGGGCCTGGTGTGGCTTGGTGGGCATGGCTTAGTGGGTGTGGCAGAGGAAGGATACTGCAAAATTTCCATCCCCACCACATTTTGGGGCCAGCCAGTCAGTTCTCCGAACTCCTCAAAATTTCCGCTGCCGGTTTTCCAGAACCTGTAAGAACATGTTGGATTTCACCCCTGAACCCAAGTCCAAAAGCCAGGTTTTCAAGACATGTTTAAAGGCATGAAGAATAGTGGCATTTTGAATTTTTGAAGAGCCGAGGTGGCGCAGTGGTTAGGGTGCAGTACTGCAGGCCACTTCAGCTAACTGTTATCTGCAGTTCAGCAGTTCAAATCTCACCAGCTCAAGGTTGACTCAGCCTTCCATCCTTCCGAGGTGGGTGAAATGAGGACCCAGACTGTGGGGGCGATATGCTGACTCTGTAAACCGCTTAGAGAGGGCTGAAAGTCCTATGAAGCGGTATATAAGTCTAACTGCTATTGCTATTGCTATTGCTAATTTCTCAGGTGGATGCTGCTCAGTTCCTGTTCGATTACACTGTTCAGTCAATGGAACTATCAGAGTTTGTTACAGAAAAACTCAAATCCAGAAAGCACACACACAGATAACTGATTCAGCTGGATTCATTCACTTCATTATATGCATAATAACAGATGATTAAATCTACAATACCAATAGCAGATTCTTTCAACATGGTAGAAGTTACAAGCAGAACACAGGCAGAAGAGAAGAGTTAGCTTCATTTCAGAGTTCAGAGTAGACAGGCTAGTTTAGTTCTCAGCGCAGATTAGTTTCAGTTTCAATTCCCAGCACAGACTCAGATCTGATTATGCCTATTCATTGGTTGACCTTGTTACCATGTCTCTCCCAATCATGAATATTCTAACAGGAACCCAGAACATGACTGTTCTGTCTTGCTTGTACACAATGGGCAGAAATCATGAGAGATGGTCCCTCAGGTAAGTAGGGCCTATGCCAGGTAGAATTGTATAAATGACAACTGCCTTTTGAACGGCACCCAGAAGCTTAGTAGTACAATTTGCAGAACAGAGGTGTTATATGAATATAACAAGACCTGCCCATAACTGCTCATGCACCACATTTTCCACCAATGGCAATGACTCTGGTGGGTTACATGAAAACCAACAAAAATAAATCAACAATTCAGAGAACAAATGACCAACTAATTCAATTTATAAAAAAGAATGTAAAATCCATTTAACCAGCAGAAACTGCTTAACCTCCCAGTCCATAGGCCTGGGGAATATCCGGGTTTTTAAAAATATATTGGAAGGCTAACAGGTCAAAGTCATTCCTACCTCCAGAGGAATGTTCTCCAGAGGGCCGGCACTGCAACAAAAAGGAAGCATTTCTGATTCCACATGTCATGTTCCAGTTGGCTTTCTCTAGCCAGAAGGGTCAGAGAAACAATGCCAGAGATTCTGCCCATTTTCTCATGATAGACAGAATCAAACACTCTCAGTGAACTGAGCAAAACCATGCCTTCTTCACCTTGACCTGAATAATCTAATCTGTCCAACTCTGAGCCACTTTATTCACCAATGTCTAGAGTATTTTTCTTGTTGTCCATTAGATTATACTATGATTATACCCAACCTTCCATTAACAAAAATGTCATTTGAAAGAAAGACCATTGGATCTTCAGGCCAATGGAGATTTCTACAAATGGAATGATGAGAAAGATGAATCTTTCTAGCCCAAAAGCTCTTCTACTTCTTCATAGATTTCAGGGATCTTCTGGAACCATGTCAGTGTGAGGCCTGCAGCTGGTTCCTTTTGGAATCTTTGGCCTGCCACACTTCTATCTACTATGCTGTTTCTATAGTGGGGAAATGGGAGGGGGATAGTAAGGAGTAGGATGTGATGTAACCAAAATAAAACTCCTTTTAGATTGTCAAGGTCATCCTTTGTCTTGGTACCTCTGCACCTGACCGGAAGTGGATGGGTGGAACTGCCAGCATGGCAGTGGAAGATTGGACCGTGTTCTGGACTTGTGGGTGTGGGGGCAAAATCCTGAACTTTCAGCTGGGTGGGAAAAACCGGGAAGCTTTCAGATTTGGATTTTCCCAGATGTGCCAACATGGCTCTCTTACTAAATTGGAACTTTGAACAATACTTTGCCTTGGAATCTGATTTAATTTTGGATGTTATTTGAAGCCCTGACAGTCCAAAGAGTTGGAGGGGGCTTCAGGAGATTGCTGAATTTGACCAGACTGTTCTGGAGCATGGAAATTTTAGATACTGTGAACTTTCTTGGAGTTCAAGAACAGCAAACATTATATTTATTATTCCATTCAAAGGTGCAAATTAGTGAGTTCTGGGCCACATTGTTGGACAAGAAGTAGTATTCTTGTAGATCATGCAAAGTTTCCTTATGCTTATTTTGGAAAGAAAACAACTCCAAATTATGCCTTTAAATGCCATAAAATTTGAGATCCACAATATATTTTTATCCCAAAATGTATGGGTTTGACTAAATCTCATATGTTTGACAGTCCTCTGTTTTAAAGAGAATACTTACATTAACATCAAGTTCACATCTTGAGTTGGTCCACCCAGGATCACAGCTGCATCGATATCCATCTATGAGATCAACGCATCTGAAAAAGAAAGTACTATTTTATATACGACCCAAAATAATTTTTGTCTTTGAGATGAAATACCAAGCATATTATTTTGCCCTGCCTGTAACACCTGAGATTAATTCTGATACATTTTCTGATTTCTGAGATAATTATCTCTTATTCATACAAGTTTACGTTGAAAACCCTTCCTGTAGTATTTTCACGCCGTATATATTGGCCTCTACTCTCCAAAACAAACAAACAAGCGAGCCGAAACATGTTTCAATCTGCCGGAATGCAAAGAGTATGGGAACCAATGTTAAGTATATTAACATCTAATTTCAATCAGTTATCGAAAATTACTGTATGTCATTACATTCAAATGAAAGAAGGAATGAGATAATGTACCACCATATTGCACTAGCTTAAACTGGCAACATCTGTTGCCCATTAGCTGTGTCTGTGTTTTGATTTGAAGGAATAATGTAATTTGAAATATCTGCAACCATCTTTCCTGATATTAAATTTTAAACATTGCTAGCCCTTAAAAAAAAAATAAAAAAAAATAAATCCAGGTTAATAAAAGTGTTTTTATTTTTTAAAAAATACCAAGAATCACCTCCCATGAAGACAAGGTGTCGAGGAACATTCATCAATATTTGTTTCACATTTTATGCCAGTAAAACCACGTTGACAATGACACTTGTAGTAGTTGTTGTGATCAACACAGGTTCCATTGTTGAGGCAAGGGGCTGAGGCACACTCATCTATATCCACTTCGCACTGCTTACCTGAAACACAATTTTATAAAAGGGGGGGAAAAAGGAAGTTTCTTTTTTGTCTTGTTTTGTTAAGAAAGGACTGGTTCTTTATCGTTTTTTTAAAATCCTTTTGTATGCATTTTTTTTTAAAAAAGAGCCTAAATACAGGCCTGTAATCTACTTTACAGTTAAGTTACCACACACAATAGTCCTTAGAGTAACTCCAAGTTCTTTGAATCCCATATGTGCAACAGAAATTATAGGAACTTGTTATTTGTTATATTATTTTCCCTTAACAAGAGGTTTTCTCTGGTTATCTTATCAAAAGAGCAAGAGATCAAAACACAAACTGGAAGTAACTCCACTGTACATGTGTGTTAGGCTTAGCTCCTGGATTAAAGCACAAGTAAACTAAAAAGGCACTTCCACTAGGAATTTAAAATAATGATCAATTATGTTACATACTTTTAATTTCACAATAGCTTTAGGAGGTCAATCTAAATCTGCAGTTGTCCAGGGAGTTCATTTGCTGTAATGACATGTGAACTGAGCCTCAAATTTCAGGAAATATGAGATTCAAAACAAGTAGAACAGTAGTTCATACTGTTGCAGAAAATGAGACAAGACCAGCTCTTTGTCAAAGGGAAAGGTTTATTGCGCAAGGTTCAGCAGCAAGCAAAATCTGAACCCGGAAGGACAGTTGTTTACAGTCTTTTATACTCTTAGCCAACATATTGATCATCCCAAAGTACCTGGCCTTCCTGTGTCATGTAGGCCTTGTACACAATCTCCCAAAACAGAGACAGGACATTCATTACTCAATTACCTCTCTACAGGGGGTATTGGTACCAATATCCTGTTTCATTTGTTTTAGTTAGCTGAAGCAAACAGAACAACTAATCTTAAGGGTAATTAATCCTTTGTGCCGTTCCACATGGTCAAAAAACTTTAATACCCAAATAATCTGTCTAGTTGTCAAATTCTCTTTTAATACCAGATTAAATATAGATTTGAAATTTGGTTAGTGTCTAAATATTTAGTGTCTAAATATTTTCCTCTGATTTTGTGTTTGAATTTTGTTTGCAAATTTCCTTGCATAATTTTGAACCCTTGTTAATTATTTTTTTATGAAGCTGTATATGATAAGTTGGTGTAGTATCTTGCTGTAAATCATCTTTAGTTTTAGCAGCTCCTGTCATTTTGACATCATAGCACTTGCAACCAAAGTCGGTTTCTCACAGGGGAATGCTCAAAATAGGAAATGTGCTTTGCCTTGAGCTTGGAACAAAAAAAGTCCATTTAAAAACTATATTTTAATAGTCTACATCAGCTCGTTCCATCAAAGGACATTTTTTTAAACAAATAGTTTGTTCCAGACTTCCAATCAAATCTTCCACTTGAAACAGTCCATTTTGAAAAGAGAAAAAAAAAGTTTTAAGAAAGGCTTAAGTTTTTTTACAACATTAACTCTCAAAACACTGCTGTTTGGAATGGTTTTCTTGTGCAATTGAAGTAAAACAACAACTTTTGTTGTGATCTCACAATAAACCTCCCTGAACACAGAACTTTTGCATTATGTGTGAGACGCTCAAAATGGCAACACAGCCTGAATTCAAAATGTGTTGCACCTTTCCCCAATTTTTATGATTCAGTATGCAAAAAGAGAGGGAAAGGACAATCTTCAGGTATGGAGGACAATTTTCTTCTATGGAAAACCTCTTGGATTCATACTCTATGAATTCATATTTCAATTCCATGTTGTTCCTGCTGCAGCAAGACATTCGGAAAATTGATGAAAATAGGAATGGAAAGAGCAGAGCTCATTTCAGAGATTATAAATGTAGATAATGCCTTATGTGATGTACATGAGCTCACATAATTTCAAGGTTACAACAGATTTTTCAGAATTATTATGAGACGGAAGACAAGAGAACCGACACAAAGTAAAATGAAGTAGGAATACTAAGTGGGGGTGGATGGGGAGAAAGACTAGGATGGTAACAACTATAGGACAAGAAATAAACTAAACATTACAAATTAAAGTTTAGTTTAAAGTTTAATAACATTTATATGCCACCCAATCCCGTAGGACTCCGGGCGGCTAACAATACAAATAAATCAAAAAGAAGGGAAGGAAATAAAAGATAGATTTAAAAAACACACCATGCACTCCGTTCCAAGTGGGGCTGGACCGTATTTTGGGGTCAACAGCCCCAGGCCTGCCGGAACAGCCAGGTTTTAGTGGCTTTACGGAAGGCCGAGAGAGTGGGAAGGGTCCGGATCTCTGTGGGTAGATCATTCCACAGGGCCGGGGCAGCTACAGAGAAAGACCTCCCCCCGAGTAGTCGCCAACCGGCATTGCCCGGTCAACGGTACCCGAAGGAGGCCCAATCTCTGAGATCTTATAAGTCGTTGGGAGGTATGTGGCAGGAGGCTGTCCCATAGGTGGTCATTAAATTGGCAATTAATTGGAAAAAGATGTTGGGGTAAGACCAAGAAGATATAAGTTCACTTTTCTACTTGCCCATGGACGTCAATGGGTGACAATGGGACGGTCTGCAGATAGCAATAGCAATAGCAGTTAGACTTATATACCGCTTCATAGGGCTTTCAGCCCTCTCTAAGCGGTTTACAGAGTCAGCATATTGCCCCCACAGTCTGGGTCCTCATTTCACCCACCTCAGAAGGATGGAAGGCTGAGTCAACCTTGAGCCAGTGAGCCGGTGAGATTTGAACCGCTGAACTGCAGATAACAGTCAGCTGAAGTGGCCTGCAGTACTGCACCCTAACCACTGCACCACCCCGGCTCTAGATGAGCTAGACCTATGTCACAAGCTTTTCCTTGGAGTATAAAATGAGAGGAGACCCCTTGTGTACTAATGTTGAGTTTAGAAGAAGATAGATGAGACCTAAAGTGAGAACTGAATAAAGATATTTAACCAAAGGTGAGTTGCTCCTGGTTTGGCCCAGATTGGGTGAACAGGTAGTGGCAGGAGGCTCCGCCCAACTTCCCGGACGCTTCTGCGCATGCACAGAAGCATCGAGTGCATGCGCGCGCACAAGCAAACTGGTAGTTTTAAAAAAATGGAAATCCATTTAACTAATTGATGAATGGGAACAGCCTGGGCCTCATGAAGGGTGAGTGCAAAGATTCTTGCCAGCCAGAGACTCCTAATCTTGTAGGTCGGGCAAAATAAGGAGACATGAAGCCAGAAATGCTCTTTATCGATAATGAAGAATTTCATTTAAAGGAAGGCAGGGAAAGCAGGGTGGGTAAAAAGAAAGATAGCTTTAAATTGACCCGATTTCTTGCCATTTGTAATATCTGTTTCTAGTCTACAAACCACCCTGTGAAAGTGAATGGAGCCCTTTGGGCATATCCAGATACCCCAACATGTCGTATCATACTTTTTTATTGTGGGATCGGGCCGGGGGAAGAAGCTGCTCCATGATTTAAAGTGGCTGCAGGGAAGACATCTATTTTTCTTCCCTCTGCTATGGTTAACAGAAAGAGGGAATTCCCAGTGATGCTTTATTGCCTCATTGCTGAATGAAATCAGATAACACATGAATCCCATTTCACTGATTCGATATATTTGATATATGATGTCTACATGGGTTTGAACCTGATTAAGCTACATCTGTAGGTACTCCTGAGTATTATAAAAACTATTTTCCCGTGCACGCTGGCAACAAGGGAGTATACATATGTGAATAAAATTCCTGCAAGAGAGTTTCTTGATCTGTTGGCAAAGAAGAAGTGATAAAATATCATGGGTATACAAGAAAAAAACAACCGAGTTTGTGATTCAAACACTCACTTCCCTAAAACTTGTTTTTTTTTAAATCCCCATACTAGACTACTAGCCAAGAATTTTTTGAGCACATATCTGGACCTTAGCTGTCCCATGGCATTAGATTTCTGAATTAAAAATAACAATATTAGCTATAGTTCTAAGGGCAGCTTCATGTGAACTCTTTATATCATTCCACAATGACCTATTCTTGGCAGCAACATAACTCCGCAAAGCCTATATAAGAAGCCTTTTCATTTTGGTGAGAACTCTTGCCTTTTACCACATTCTGTTTTAATTTTCACCATCCTTTTTATAAATTGTATTTAGAACATGTATCCCTGCTTTAAACTGATGAAAGAAATGTCCTTCTGGGTTCGGCTCCAAGTGGGGAAAAAGACATTGGAGACATGGAGGCTGCTTGGAAAGATGGTTTATTGGTGGACAGGACCACGTGGCTTGAGCCCTGAACAGAAAAGGTGACCACATGCTTCAGTGTTGGTGGAGAAGAAAAGAAGGGCTGAGGGAGGGGCTTGCTAGGCTTTTTATAACCTGTTCAGTCCCACCTCTCTGTTTCCTGTTCCTGTGTAAGAAATGTATTCTGATTGGTTGTCAGACTCCTATGGGGCCATGCAGGGGCAACTCTCTAGGCTGCGTTTTGAATCCAGGTTTGGTTGAGTTCTCAGATGCCATGTGGTCAGTTGGGGCCAATATTATGCTTTAATCCCATCCCCCTGGAGCTGAAGGGGAGAACTATTTATTATGTAAAGTGGACTAGCTTGGCCT
Organism: Thamnophis elegans; assembly: GCF_009769535.1. NCBI lineage: Eukaryota > Metazoa > Chordata > Lepidosauria > Squamata > Natricidae > Thamnophis > Thamnophis elegans. The sequence continues at coordinate 8,738,593 of NC_045544.1, forward strand.
TCTTAATGGCCCATTGACAAAGTGGGGATGGGCAGGAAGCTACAGGCAGCTATTCTGTCTTTTAAAACATGTTTCTTTCTTTTCACATCCAGAGAAATATTATGCCTTTTCAATATTTTCTAGGATATTTTCATTTTTTTGGGAGAGGGCTGGGTGATAACTTCCTACAGAACAATGTAGGCACATTGTACCCCCTCCCTCCCGGCCTTCTGTAGTGTGGGGTGGGGACAGTATTAAGAAGCAGAATAAGATCCTTAAACCATGCCAATTTTATTTATTCTATTATTTATCAAATTTGTGTGCCACCCACTTTGCCAAAGGAGACTTATTTATTTACTACTTAAAAAAAAAAAAAAAAACCTCAAGGATTAATAGTCCTTCCTCCTCTTATTTCCCCCCACATCAACAACTCTGCTAGGTGAATTGGGATGAGATTGGTCAAAGACACCTGACTTTCAGGCCTAAGGTAGGATTGGAACTCATGACTTCCCAATTTCTAGCCTGATCCTTTAAAGTCTAGAGCAGGATCCCAACCCATAGACTGCCACCCACTACTGGGCCATAAGCCATTCAGAACCAGGCTATGGAAGCAGTGGCCAATTATGTGTGCATGTATGCCAGTGGTGGGATTCAAATAATTTAACAACTGGTTCTCTGCAATAATGACCAGCTGGGTGGTCATGTGACAATGTGGCTGTGGCCAACTCACGTCAATGGGCGCTTTGCCTTAGCTATTACAATGTAAAAAGGGTTAACCGAAGAGGCAATTTCTATAAGCAGGGCAATAAAGATGAGGCTAGAAACAACACCAGAATTTTTCCTTCCTGCCTTCCTTACAGGATTAGCCCTATAAAGTGGGAAAAAAATAAAATAAGATTTCTTCCAACAACCGGTTCTCCAAACTGCTTAGAAAGTTACGAACTGGTTCTCTCGAATAGGTACGAACCGGCTGAATCCCATCACTGATGTATGTGTGTCCCCACTTGTCATAGGGGATACATGTCCTTTGCTCTAGACTACTGCTCTAGACCAGTGTTCCCCAATCCTTCCGGTTTTGTGGATCAGTGGGAGAGCGGGAAGGGATGGTTCTACATGAGTGGCTGTCAGGCACGTGTGCCCACAATTCCATTGAGTGAGAAACAGGTACATATGTGAGCAGAAAGTGCATGTTCCTGCTGCTGACTCAAGTGGAGATGTAGGCGGTGCCCGCTTGACAGCCACCTGTGCAGAACCATCCCTTTCCACCCCTCCTTGCTGCTCCACAAAGCTGGAAAGATTGGGGAACACTGGTCTAGAGCAGGCCTGGGCATTTTATGGCACCCAAGCCACATCTAGCCCTTCGCCTGTTCCTGTCTGGCCCATGTAGAGCCGAGGTGGCGCAGTGGTTAAATGCAGCACTTCAGGCTACTTCAGCTGACTGCAGTTCTGCAGTTCGGCTGTTCAAATCTCACCGGCTCAGGGTTGACTCAGCCTTCCATCCTTCCGAGTTGGGTAAAATGAGGACCCGGATTGTGGGGGCGATATGCTGACTCTGTAAACTGCTTAGAGAGGGCTGAAAGCCCTATGAAGCGGTATATAAGTCTAACTGCTATTGCTATGTAAGCTCCTTTTAGGAGCCATGGTGGTGCAGTGGTTAAAGTGCAGTACTGCAGGCTACTTCTGCTGCTCACCAGCTGCCAGCAGTTCGGCAGTTCGAATCTCACCAGCTCAAGGTTGACTCAGCCTTTCATCCTTCCGAGACCAGTGAATTGAGGACCCACATTGTTAGTGGCAATATCTGACTCTGCAAACCACTTAGAGAGGGCTGTAAAGCACTGTGAAGTGGTATATGCTGTAAATCTAAATGCTATTGCTATTTTATTTTGAAGGCAACTGATATATATATTTTATTTACATATATGCGTGCATGCATGGCTCTGTACCTTCACAGCTCTCCATAACAGTCCCAGTTTTGAGAAAATTAATTTCCCACCCCCTGCCCTAAACAATCTTGTTAACATCTCAGCCTCCTTCCTAAAATGAGTCATCTACTTTTTTAAAATTGTAGTCCTCATTATGCCACACCGCATCTAACGCAGTCTTCCCCCAAACAGAAGCTGAGAATCCCCACTTTAAAATGTGTTCCTCTACTACCTCACTCCAAGGAGCAGGCAGCTATGTCAGAGGTCCAGTGCAAAGTGCCTGCTTGTAAAAATAACAATAGGGTATCATTTCACCTTCACAGCTGCAGCAGGATTTTAAAAGCAGGAAGAACTTGGCAGTTGGAAGCTTTTTTTGCAGTTCAAATAAACAGCCCTATCCCCACAGCATGGACTAGAAACATGAAAAAAAAAAAAGCCACTAGAAGTCTACTTTATTTCTCTCCTGTCTGGAAAGGAAATATGGGTCCTTTTGCTGCTTTAGTGGTTGTGGGTGTGGAGGAAGGTAATTGAATTGGACGTTTAATAGCCCTCTGCTCTGGGCCGGCCAGAAGCAAGCCGTGAACTTATGTGCTTTCAGCTTTTTCGTAACAGTAGAAATAATAATGAAGGCTGATTGACTTCAGTCTGCTTTTTTGAGGAAATGGAACTGGTGATGGAGTAAAAGTATCCTAAAACCCGTATTTTAGTGAGATGAAAATGACACTCTCCAATCACATATTTGTCTTGGCCTCAGTAAATCTAGACAACTACCCTTGCAGAAATAATCTTACAGGTTTAACTCTGCAGCTAATAAACTGTGGCATATTCAAGAATTGTGGCTTTGCCGTTTTAAGCGCTAAAGTTCCCTTTATAAGTGAGCAGAGGCACCCTCACGGAACAGGAATAAATGCCCTAATTAAGGAAAACATGAATGTACCTGATTAGACTCTTCACATGCATTGTTCTCTTATGATCTGAACTTGCAGAGACATTGAACTTTCCCATTAACTGAGCTAATGGAGCATTTAGTGTACAATGGGGAAGTCTGCATTTTGTGAGCCGGAAGTGCTGAGTTCAAATCAAGTTATATGCTCTTGCTAATAATGATATCTGTACGGGCTATTAATCATGATTCACATTGAGTCCTGGCTTACGTTAGCTTACTGTTTGAAATGTCAAAGGTTGGACTTTCCAGCTCGCAAACAGTCCTCTGTCAACTAATGAGCAAGAACACTGATGGCTGAATAAGTTTTAGAAAATATCCTTATGGTGATGTTCCTCTTCATGAGAGGAGGAGGAGTTAATAGAAGGAAAGATCAGATTAAAGATGGTCTGGCCATACAGTGTGCGGGAATTAATGGACTTTTTTTTTTTTTGAGACGAAGACCTTAACTAATTGAAATTCTCCAGAAGAATTTCCTGATAGTCAATGCTTTGCAGGAAAATATCTTGCCATTCTTTCAAATTAAGGTCTTTGGCGATCAGGAAATTCTGCTGGAGAATTTCAATTAGTTATTATGCTTCCATAGTTCAGTTGCCTTTTTATTTATTTATTTATTATTTATAAAATTTATATGCTGCCCAATCCTGAAGGACTCCGGGCGGCTTACAAAAAAAAAAAGAGAGAAAAAAAGAGGAAAAAAAAATAGTTTAAAATCGCAACACCACATACATTCATTCTAATCGGGGCTGGACCTCAACCATGAGGTCAACAGCCCCAGGCCTGCCAGAACAGCCAGGTTTTTACAGCTTTCCTGAAGGCAAAATATATTTAGAAACATTAATATAAACAATATTTAATTAATAACACAAAAAAATAATAATTCACCCAGCAGTTAGAGCAGTACCACTATATTTACATCAAGAAAATAACACCTTTTCCTGCACATTTAAATATGCTAGGAATCTACATTTTTCTCTCAAGTATACAGTGAAGTGTTAATAGCAAGATCCTCCGATAAAGATCCAGAGCAACTGATATCATACAACGTGAAATATGCAGTAACGTCCATTTCCTTCTTATAGCAATAGCAATAGCAGTTAGACTTATATACCGCTTCATAGGGCTTTCAGCCCTCTCTAAGCGGTTTACAGAGTCAGCATATCGCCCCCAACAACAATCCAGGTCCTCATTTTACCCACCTCGGAAGGATGGAAGGCTGAGTCAACCCTGAGCCGGTGAGATTTGAACCGCCGAACTGCAGAACTGCAGTCAGCTGAAGTAGCCTGCAGTGCTGCATTTAACAACTGTGCCACCTCGGCTCTACTTCATAATGCCATTAAGCAAATTCATGTTTCTAAACTTCAGGTTGGCCCCAGTCTATTTTACTTCATTGTTTGCTGGCAATCAAACTGCAGTGCACCCAACCAACCCATGGGCGGCAATGTTCCATCTAAATAGATTGGGACAATATTCAGCCAGGTACTACTTCAATCAGCCAGGTTTTTAGACATTGGATGGGCTGTGGGTATTGAAAATCAGTGCTAATACAACACGTGTTTTGGAGTGCGCTTTAAAGAAATTTTTTACATATATACAATCTGGAACACCTTTACACAGCTCCTGGATCTGAAAGCGCAAAGGGTTTCTGTAAGAAAAGGTTTGAGACCTCCGATCTCTCACCTTACAGGTTCAGCTATGCATCTACATTTGTGAAAAGGAGCTCAGGTTAAGGCATATACTAATACAGCCCTAATAATTTTCAAGGGGTTAGAGTTAGGGTTAATAGGAAAGTCCCAGGTAACCCAATTCAATTTTTTTTTCTGCCGCAGCTAGGGATTGTGTTATTTGTATTTCTCCTTCCCTTCATTTATTAGTGTTAGCTTTCCTTCTAAGTATCAACCCTCATCTTATCTTGTCTGCTGTCATGCACTGATCTGTTATTTCTAAGGAGGGGGGGGGGATGCAGTATCAGTCTTTAGAGAAAGAGAAAGGAGAAAGAGGAGGTAGAGGATAGTGGAATCCTTATTGTTTTCTGAGCTTGGTGGTTTTCTTACAGACATTTCATTATCAAACTAGGTAACATCATTAGTGCTAGAAGAGAGTGGGGTTGGGGGGAAGGAGGAGGAGGAGAAGTAGAAGGACAAAAAGGAAAAAGATAAGGAGGAAGAGGATTGTGGGGTCCTTCGGTGTTCTCGGAACTTGGTGGTTTTCTTGCAGGCATCTCATTACCCAACCAGGTGTCATCATCAGTGCTAGAAGAAGCCACTCCCACTTGGTCACATGACCGGCAAGCCACTCCCACTCAGTCACAAGGTTGGCAAGCCACTCCCACCCAGTCACATGGCCGGCAAGCCACCCCCACAAAGAAGGCCACAACTACAGAAGAGATTCCAAAATTTTTTGAAACCCACCACTGCCTCACACATATGTGCTAGTCGTTCCCGACTCTAGGGGCCGGTGCTCATCTTCATTTCAAAGCTAAAGAGCCAGCACTCTCTGAAGACGTCTCTATGGTCATGTGGCTGGCATGACTAAACGCTGAAGGCGCATGGAACGTTGTTACCTTCCCACCAAAGATGGTCCCTATTTTTCTACTTGCATTTTTACATGCTTTCAAACTGCTAGGTTGGCAGAAGCTTGGACAACTAATAGGAGCTCACTCCATTATGCGGCTCTAGGGATTCAAACCACCAAACTGCCGACCTTTCTGATTGACAAGCTCAGTGTCTTATCCACTAAGCCACCATGTCCCTATACATAAATTAATTTTATACTTTTTGTCTGTTACTGCAAATATTTTGAATTTCATTCAGAAATGCGTTTAGTCTGGATTTAACAAGTTTCCAGTAAGTTACCCCCTTTAGCAAGAGAACTGCCATCACTAAGAATGACGGCTTTCCTTTTCCATCTGTGTTATTCTTCTCTTCCACACAGAGTAAAACTTAGGCTAACAAGATAAAGATGGCATGTTTCCCCCCCCCCCCCATGCAGCCAGGAAATCGACAAATCAATTCAGATTAGAGATACCAAACTGATGCTAGAAATTCCTAAGATTGGAAAACTAGTCCAGCTTGTCAGAAATTTATTTTGTCTCATCCTCTTCCCGGAGGTCCCATTCCTAGATGTAAATTTAATTTACTTATCTACCACATTTGATAAAAACAGTGCTGCTTATATGCTTTCCGAAAACAACAACAGCATTAAAATGCAGAAGCAGCATTGCAGCTATTCCATCTCAGTGCTGCCTTTGGTCTTTAAATCCCTTCACTTGTAAGGCCCTTATTCTTAAACATCTAGAAGAAATCTCCGGGGAGCTGTGGAAGCCACAATCAATACTGTCAGTAAGTTGTCACAATACCTGAAGTAAATTTGTATTTACGGGAAGGAAGCCAGCTTTAAGGAAAGCTGAAGTGGTGGGGAGAAGCATTTCGACAATATAGTTAAGATATGGGTTTAACACATTTGGCCTTTGGTCATTTGAGAAACTCTGAATTTACAGGGTTGCTATTAATCTTGAACTCTAAGGAATTTACACTAACAAGAAATGACTTCTATTAAATCTGGTATACCACAAAACTAAAACAGTTCTGTGAGATAATGCACCAGACTTGGGGGAGAAAAGTTTGTTTTATAGCAGCTGAGCTGAGCTCTCATTGAGGATCTCGCAAAGGAAAAAGAAATGTTTATATGTTAAGCAATGCAAAATGGAACAGCTTGCCTTCCAATTGACATAAATATCACTTTCTTTATCTGCTGATGAAGGACAAGACTTACGGCTTTTTTTTAAAAAAATGTCTGTAATTTCTGTAACAAAATCACTTTATTAAACATGTCAAACAGAAAAGAAGATGTCGAATTTGGCATGATCTCCTCTTCCAACATCCATGTCATCCAACTGTTCTCTGTGTGATTTTAGCCGCCTAACAAAAATGTTTACATTCTACCAAGTGAATTTGCTTTAGAGGTTTTAATAATTATACATGAGCTGTCATTCAGCTGCTCTGTTATCCACATGCTACCATTTTTTCCCCCTAAACATCGTAATTAGAAAGTGACATATTCTCCTTCTCTCTAACTTTTATAACTAGAGTGCTTTGTGTTAAGTGTTTACTTTTGACTCAAAAAAGTATGGTTATAAAAGCTAAATGGGAGATCTTGAAAGGGTAAAAGCATAAAAGATTTCAAATACTTTGCCTACCAAATTCTGATTAAGAGCCGAGGTGGCACAGTGGTTAAATGCAGCACTGCAGGCTACTTCAGCTGACTGCAGTTCTGCAGTTCTGCTGTTCAAATCTCACTGGCTTCAGGGTTGACTCAGCCTTCCATCCTTCCGAGGTGGGTAAAACGAGGACCCGGATTGTTGTTGGGGGCAATATGCTGACTCTGTAAACCGCTTAGAGAGGGCTGAAAGCCCTATGAAGGGGTATATAAGTCTAACTGCTATTGCTATTGCTATTGATCTACTTTGATGAGTAGCATGTTTCTCATGGGATTACAAAGATATATGTAAGAAAGAAGCAAGTGAAGTCCAAATCATAAAAACCTATATGAATGAATATACAGGCACACAGAGTATATAGTTATTGTTCATTTTCTAAGTCATGTCCAATTCTCGGTGGCTCCCTGGACCACAACATGCAAGTCCCACATCCCTGTCCACTGTCTCCTAGATTTTTTATGCCGATGAGACTTATTTAACCCTCTTATCTGCTGCTGACGTCCCCTTCTCCTTTTGCCTCCAATCTTTCACAATATCAGGTCTTCTTTTTCTGTTCTTGTTAGGTGGCCAAAGTATTTGAGCTTCAGCTTCAGTATCTGTCCTTCCAAAGGACAGACAGGGTTGATTTTCTTTAGGATAGACTGATTTAATTTCCTATCCAAGGGACTCTCAAGAGTTTTCTCCAACACTACAATTCAAAAGCATCATTTCTTTGGCACTCAGCCTTTCTTAGGGTCCAACTCTCACAGCTATACATTACTACTGGGAAAACCATAGTTTTGATTATACAGACCTTGGTTAGCAAAGGTGATGTGTCTGCTTTTTAATATTCTGTCTAGTTTTCCCATAGCTTTCCTCCCAAGAAGCAAGTGTGTTTTAATTTTATGGCTGCAATCACCATCTGCAATGATCTTGGAGCCTAAGTAATTAAAATCTGTCACTGCTTCCATTTCTTCTCCTTCTATTAGCCAGGAAGTGATGGGGCTGGATGCCATGATATTAAGTTTTTTTTTTAAAAAAAATGTTTAATTTCAAGAAAACTGTCAAGCGCAGGGGAAACCAGAAGACCAGGCAGTTCAAATGATTACAAAGATTTATTGCAAACTTAAGTTCCCTACAAGAATCTGAACTACTAATGGTTCAAGCAAGTTGGCAGTAGATAAGAGTCTCAGGAATCCAGGCTAGGCTGGATTTAGATCTCTTGTGAGTGCAAAGGGACTCACAACTGATTATACATTTGACCCAGAAGTTGTATTCAGCAGGTTCTTACCAGTTTGGAGAACCAGTAAAAACCACCTCTGACTGGCCTCGTCCCCAATCTGCCTTCGAGTCCCAGCTGATCAAGAGAGAATGGGGAGTTTACAGTCTCGTTCCCCTGCCACGCCCACCAAGCCTTGCCACGCCCACCAAGCCACACCCAGATTTGACCTCTCCCTCAGGCTCAGGCTTGTCATCTCTTACATAATTTTTTATGCTCTCCTCTTTCATCCTCTTTTATCCTTTCATAATTTTTTTGCTGATAAATAAATGAAGGGAGATTAGTATAGATCTATTTCGAGCTATTTAGCTCTCATCAGCTAGCCATACCTTTATCAGCTGAGCCAGGGGAATAATTAGATGTTTTGTCAATCATATATCTATGACAAGAAAACTCCATGAATAGACTATTGTAGACTAGACGACTCAAATAAAATAGAATAAAATATTTTCCACACACAGAGGGAAGCACACAAACAAATGCATAGCCACGGTTATCCAGTAACATATATACATACGGCGAGAAGTATTAACTAATTTAATGAAAAGATGATGTATAAAGTTGGACTAGATGTATAAAGCATTTTCTTGAAGTCCCAACAGTTAAAAATAAACTATTTTTTTTATGTACAATTTTTTAAAAAAGTGAATGTTGTTAAATGTAATCAAATCTAGTCACTGATTTTCTAGATGGCAACATATTGTGAATACTTATTTTCAGCTCTTGAGAGACATTGGTTCAACAGTCTAAAAACCTGCATGCCGTTTCTTTCATTCTCGACCCTGCTACTGATAAGTCTCTTGTCAATTATCAAAAATGTTAAGAAAAGCCAGCAACTATTTTCAGCAAAAAAATAACATCTTCACCTTTGCGGTTCTGTTCCTGAACATGACTGAGCATGAGAAATACATGTCCTGAACTAAATTAATGTAACATAGCATCAACAGCCAAGGTAGAAAAAGCAAGAAATAAAATTATTCATAACATTATAAGAGTAGCGAAGACAGGAGCTGAAGTCGCAACGACATGATGTGCGATCTCGGAGCTCCGAGATCTCAGTCGATACTTTTGCTGCTGGATGGTCCTTTTGGACCTAAACCATCCTAAAGAGATGGTGACAGGGAAGAGTACGTCTTGCTGATCTCAAGGACATCACAAAATCCCTGATTAGCAATAGCAATTCCTTTATTTCTCTTTCTCTCTCTGTGTGAGTCTCTGTGTGTGTGTGTGTCAGTGGTGGGTTTCAAAAAAAAATTGAATCTACTCTGTGGGTGTGGCCTCCTTTGTGGGAGTGGCTTGCCGGCCATGTGACCTGGTGGGAGTGGCTTGCTGGCCATGAGTTTTCTTTCTTTCTTTCTCTCTCTCTTTCCTTCCTTTTGTCTCTCTGTCCCTTTTTCCTTTTTTTCTTTCATCTCTCTCTCTTTCTTTTCTTTCTTTCTTTTTTTCTTTATTTATTTCTTCCTTTCTCTTTCTCTCTCTTTGTGAGTCTGTATGTGTGTGTGTCTGTGTGTGTCAGTGGTGAGTTTCAAAAATTTTTGGAACCTCTTCTGTAGGTGTGGCCTGCTTTCTAGGTCCACTGGTGGAACCTCTTCTAACCAGTTTGGTAGATTTGACGAACCGGTTCTACCAAACTGGTGAGAACTGGTAGGAACCCACCTCTGGTGTGGGGTCTCCTTCACAAAAACTTTGCATTGTTCATTGCAGTTGCAGTAAACTTATGGTTCTTGTTTCAGTTTGTTACATTCTAAGGATGTGAACTCAGCAGCTCTTGTCGTGTTTGGGATAATTTGGCTTCCCGCCTCCTGCCTTTTGCCACTACCGGTTCGCCCGATCTGGGCTGAACCGGGAGCAACCCACCTCTGACCCATAAGTAGAAACTTTGTACCTTCTCCTGGGGGTGTGAAACAGCCTATATTCAGTATATGGGATATTATACATTTATTTGAACATCAATTTCACAAACTAAGGAAGGGGCTTAGGAAAAGAGTCTGATGAAATTAGTTAATGAATACAGATGGCAAAAACTTCCTTTACTGCAGAGTTAGCAAAGGAAACACATGTGATTTCCCCCCTTCCCCATCCACCCTACTGCAGGGCATCAGACTGAAGCACGTAGTTGTGCCAGCTGATTACAATGCCATTTGGTCTGCTATGCTCATTAAAGTTAGAACTGGTGGAATAACACAGGCATTAGGGTGGGTAATTGGCTTAGAATGAAAAAATGATCCAAGAGATATTTAATTGGAATTCTTTCATTTTACGGAAACTTCTGTGAAAAGAAGCAAAGCCCTGTATATCAAAGACAGCAAGAGAAAACAATGGAAACCTATTCAAGTCAATACTTATCTAAAGCAATAGTCAGCAAGCCTTACTGGGAAGCTTGTTTCTGCTGCATAATGAAGTGGAATGTGATGTAAGATCAGGCTGAAGGAAATTTCAAACATCTTAGAAAATGCTTTCCAGGAAATCCAAGCTTCTTCCTTACTTTTTTACCCATTTATTATTCTGCAACTTTTTATCCATCCATCCATCCATCCATCCATCCATCCATCTATCTATCATCGTCTGTCTGTCTGTCTGTCTGCCTGCCTACCTACCTACCTACCTACCTACCTATCTATCTATCTATCAGCTATCAGCTATCTATCAGCTATCATCTATCTATCTATCCATCCATCCATCCATCCATCCATTCATCCATCCACCCACCCATCCACCCATCCATCCATCCATCTATCATCGTCTGTCTGTCTGTCTGTCTACCTACCTAACCTAACCTAACCTACCTACCTACCTACCTACCTACCTACCTACCTATCTATCAGCTATCATCTATCTATCAGCTATCAGCTATCTATCCATCCATCCATCCATCCATCCATCCATCCATCTATCATCATCATCTGTCTGTCTGTCTGTCTGTCTGTCTGCCTACCTACCTACCTACCTAACCTACCTACCTACCTACCTACCTACCTACCTACCTACCTACCTACCTACCTACCTATCTATCAGCTATCATCTATCAGCTAACAGCTATCTATCTATCCAGCCAGCCAGCCAGCCAGCCAGCCAGCCAGCCAGCAATCCATCCATCCATCCATTCGTCCGTCCGTCTGTCTTTCTTATTTACTTATTTAATTTTCCAAATCAAATTAAGGTTCTCTCTCTAGCCAGGCTTCCCCTACTCAACCAGATTAATGCCATCATGATTGCCTTTAACCAGTATTTGCTGTGGACCTCATTCTTTTCCTCCCCTTCACCTTGGCTAAAGGACCAAGGAAAAAAAGAAAGACAATACTTTTCCTGGTTCTGCTATTTGGGAAATACAAAAGAAGCTTAAGCCTAGCTAGTGGTGCTAAGAGGTAGAGAGGCTTCAAAAGGACATAGCCAGATTACCAGCCATCTAAAGCAAAAGTTGGCCTAAAAATATTTTTTAAAAAAATAACATTGTACTTGCCTATGCATAGGTCTGTATTTAAATATTTTTTAAAAATGATTTGCAAATGCCTGAGGCTCTGATTGCACTGTTTTTAGGTTAAACTCTAAGAAAAGTTCAAAACTCTTGTTAAATATAGCATGCTGAAATCTCTTAGGGTTTTGCTTTAAAAAAGCAATCAGAATCGTGTTCTGCGAAATGGCAGCTACAGGAGGTTAGCTTGTTTGTTTTTGCAAGAGAGCAAAAACTCCCAGAATATGGATGACTTTTAGGTTGTTTTTTTTCTCTGTTCATCTCTTATGGAACCAGAGGTGGTATTCAACCGGTTTGGACCGACTCGCCCGAACTGGTAGCGAAAATCGCACGGAAGGCTGGGCGCATGTGCAAAAGGGGCGCGTGCGCAAAGCGAGCAGGCGCATACGGGGCAAACCAGTGGTAACAAAATGTGAAATCCGCTGCTGTTTGGAACCCCATCAAGTTTTCATAGAATCCTAGGGTCACACCGAATGCCATTTGAAAAGCTCAGACCATTGTCTAAAAAACTCTCGTCAACATTATTTACATAGCTAGTTATTCTTATTCAGATTTTGATACTCTTCCAAAAGTGAAGACAAGTGAATCCTCAATTGCCACAACTCTCTTCTTTGCCTCCTGGCAGGATAAGAGTTGCATAGTCTGTGATCTTAAAGGATCCGTGGTTCTTTCTCCTGTTCATCGGTGTAGCTTTTTTCTGCCTCTGGAGGCTCAGAACCGTTTCATCATTCATGAGGGCTTGAAACCCGTGGCACGACAAAACCGTGCTCGTCAAAATAGCGGTGATAAAATTGCGTCGCTAAAGCCGCGACGTCATCACCGTGCGTCATCACCGCCGTGACAACAGTGCGGCAACAGAAGGGCGCTTTAAAACGGTGCCGCGGCAGAAAGCCGATTTCAATTAAGGTAAGGGTTAGGATTAGGTTTAGGGGTTTGTTTTAGGGTTAGGTTTAGGGTTAGGTTTAGGGTTAGGTTTAGGGTTGGGTTTAGGGTTAGGTTTAGGGTTAGGTTTAGGGTTAGGTTTAGGGTTAGGTTTAGGGTTAAATTTAGGATTGGGTTTAGGATTAGGTTTAGGGTTAGGTTTAGGGTTAGGTTTAGGGTTAGGTTTAGGGTTAGGTTTAGGTTTAGGGTTAGGTTTAGGGTACTGAGTGCTTGGGTATGCACGGATTTGCCCTCCGCGATTATGTCATCGCGGTAGGGTCGTGTTTTTCCTTAGCGCTTCGAACGGCGCGAATTAGTCTTTGCGCTTATGTCTCCGTGGATAAGGCCTTCGCGGATTTGTGGTGGAACCCTTTAAACCTAGAGGTGTACAGTATCTTTTCAGACTCTTGCCTTTTATAGTTGCTGTGCTCCATTGAGCTTACTTCTTTGTTTGAGTGTCTTGCTGACAGTTACTTCCTGTTTTAATGCCTCTTTTTTTTAAAAAAAAAATCTGACAAATGTTCTTCTCTCAGCAGTTGAAGAAGTCTGGCCATTTTGCTGCTCTGATCCTTTTTCTTCATCAAGTTTGCAGTTGTTGCAAGGATATGTCAGGTATGGTTTCTGAAGACCTACTTCATTATACAGGTACCGTATTTTTCGGAGTATAAGACACACCTTTTTCCCTCAAAAAAGAGACTGAAAATCTAAACACTTAATACAGCATTTTTTGCCCCTCTCAACCCCACCCCTTCACCAAAATGGCCGTGCATAGCCTCTAGAAAGCTTTCAGAGAGCTTCTGGGAGCTTCGGAGGGCTGAAATGAGCAACAAAAGCCCCTTTTTTGTTCAATTTTACCCCCCAGCCCCCAGGAGCACTCTATAAGCTTCCAAAAGGCTATCCATGCCCCCCTTTTTTATGAAAACATTTTCTGCTTGTCGTCCCCCCCCCCAACCAGGAGCACTCTGCAAGCCCCCTAAAGGCTATTCAAGACTTTTTTTGGGGGAAATGGGCTCATTTTCATGAAAAACAGGGAGTTGGGGGGGGTGTTTGCAGAATGCAAAAACTTTTTTTAATTTGCCTCTGCGAAACCTTGGTGCACCTTATACTCCAGTGCATTTTATACTCTGAAAAATACGGTAGTCCTTGACTTACAACAGTTCATTTAGCGACCATTCAAGGTTACAACGGCATTGAAAAAAGTGACCCATGACCATTTTTCACACTTACCGCCACGACAGCACCCCCATGATCATGTGATCAAAATTCAGGTGGCTGGCAAATGGTTCAGATTTATGACGATCACAGTGTCCCGAGGTCATGTGATCAGCTTTTTCAAACTTCTGACAAGCAAAGTCAATGGGGAAGCCAGATTCACTTAACAACCATGTTACTAATGTATCAAATTCAATGATTCATTTAACAGCGGTGGCAAGAAAAGTGGGGACAAACTCAGTTAACAAATGTTTCACTGAACAATATAAATTTTGGGATGAATTGTGGTTGTAACTCAGGGATTATCTGTGTATCTCTCCATCTTGGGTTTAAGACTAAGGTCCCATAAAATAAGAATTCTTAGATTGCCTTTACAATTCTTAATCCCCAAAGCACATTCATTTATTCCTTGACCAGGATTTATAGTTTAGTTATTTGAAACCAGCATATTGTCACTTGGCTGTGGAGTGCTAAGGGACATAAGGTTTAAACAAATACTCTAATGTTCTTTAAGATCCTTGGAAACAATTACATGCCTTTAATATCTGCATACAATATAATTATCAACTACTGTACTATTAAGGAACCTTGAAAAGTAACATTTGCTTCAATATCCATCGCTGAAGTAAGGGATAAGAAAGAGATACTGGTTCTTTAGACCCTAGCATGTATGTTCATGAGTATAATTACTGTCATCAGAATACACCATCAGAGAACTAATCTGGCATAAAATGTAGTAGTTTCATTTCAACAGGAATAGCTGAAAAAATGCTGATTTTTCATTTAATAGATTTTCTATGGAACAGAATACTTATATTTCATGTTCAAATATTTTATTCTTTCCTAGGCAGTATGACTTGGCTTGGTCAGTCTAGTGATTTCAGCCAATGGGTTTAAAAACTGGATTTCATCTACTAAACCAATTTGTCTTAAAATAGTTGTTTTGCAAACTAACAGTGGTTTTTGTCTAAAAAAATGTAATTATTAAATATGTACATTTGTTTTTCTCGGATAAAAACAAGGCATTACAATTGCACTCCACAATTTAGGAATGTTTGCTTGAATTCATTCAATAATTCTAATTTATCTTGGGCCTAGTCAGAAGCCGCATAATTCAACTCTTCTTTGCAAAAAAACAAGAACTCAGTGGCCAATGCTTCCAGCTGACCAGCTTGGGAAATTACAGTAGGCTGTTAGATCAGACTTTCAAAGATTGTGAACTTGACACAGCCATTTCTAACCAGTAGGCATAATTTTGATTTTCAAAATAAAGAAATAAAGAAATCAACTCATCACACATCCTGCAACAGTGGAGTCAGGGGTCTCCAAACTTGGCAACTTTAAAACTTGGGGACTTCAATGCCCAAAATTCTGCAGCCAGCATGACTAGCTGAGTAATTCTGGGAAGTCCACAAGTCTTAAATTTGCCAAGTTTGAAGACCCCTGAGTGGAGTAGTCCTCTTCATGCAAAATAGAATAAAACAATAAATAAACGTTTGCCTCTTTTGCTCCTTAGCTGATCAGTAATCTGGTCTTTTTTGCTCTCAGGACCTAAACAATGAAATACTCTTACTCAGATGATCTGCACTGGAGAGGGGAGAGGTGGCGAACTGTGAATGCATGGAAGTTCACTGAGACAATAGACAAAGGAAGAAGAATAAGAGAATGTTAAAAGAGGGGCTTCACTTACAAGAAGAGGCAAAGCACTTTGGCTGGCCCTGAACTTGCTGTCACAGAAAAATTAAAGGTCCCCTGCCTTCACTTTAATGAAACAAGAGAATAAGGGGAGGGGGAAAGCACCACAGAAATAGTAGTGACATTTTTTAATCTCCCATTTGTGGACGCCACTCAATTCACTCAGGAAATTGGAACAAGAATGCCAAAATCTTGTAAATCAAGTACTTTAGATGATTGCCCAGGTATCCTGGGAACAGGTCTCTGTAAAAGAAGAGGCCATACACTGTTTTCCCCATCAAGAGAAAAGCCAAAATGAACCAGCTACACTGAAGTGGGAATCATATCATCAGCTGAACTTGATAGGTAGTCCTCAACTTAACCACTATGCCAGAGGTGGGTTCCTACCAGTTCGCACCTATTCGGTAGAACCGGTTCATCAAATCTACCGAACCGGTTAGAAGAGGTTCCACCAGTGGACCCAGAAAGCAGGCCACACCTACAGAAGAGGTTCCAAAAAATTTTGAAACCCACCACTGGTCCTTGGATATGATTATTCTACACTATCATGCTCATATTTATAGAACTCAGGGCCTCTGTGAAAGGTAAGGATGACTACTGCGTTTGTGGTGCAATCAGAACATTGCGTGTGTTGAAGTAGTTTTAACGCAAACCAAAGATGCCTTTTAAAAAACAGGAGTAGATTATATTCTTATGCATGCCAGGGCTGTGTGTGAGGTAATTTAAGGTGGTTCTGACAAGTGTAGTCGGCATTTTTTTTCTTACAATTGGATCAAATGGACATTTTAAAAAGAGATCTTTTCGAACCCTTGAAAAGCTAAAAAAAAAAAGAAAAAAAAAAGCAGGATACCATGAGTTCAAGTCTCGCCTTAGCCATGAAAGGCAGCTGGCTGATTTGGGGGCTAATCTCTTTCTCTCGCTCTCAGCCCACATCACAAGGTTGTTGTGGCAAAAATAGGAGGAAGAAGGTGTGTTGGATATGTATGCCAAATTGAGTTATTTGTAAAAAATATAAAGACAAGATACAAAGAAATAAAATAAATATATGTGTTAGGAAAGTCTATTAATGTGGAGTCATCCTTAGCTTTCAGAACCATGATTTTTTCAATGAAACATCTTCGCACTGGATCCCCCCCCCCCAAAACTATATTTTTTCCAATAAAACCATTTTCAGCAGCTATCTACCTATGTAATTTGTAATTTAATAAGCTTATATGCCGCCCAATCCCAGAGGACTCGGCTTACAAATAAGAGATAAAAGCCCTTCATGGTATTGGATCTGGGTACTTGAGAGACCGCCTACTGCCAATTACCTCCACTAGGCCAATAAGATCCCATAGATTAGGCCTCCTCCGAACTCCATCAGCCGGCCAATGTCGACTGGCAACTACCCGGAGGAGAGCCTTCTCTGTGGCTGCTCCGACCCTCTGGAACGAACTCCCCGTCGAGATTCGTACCCTCACCACCCTCCAGGCCTTCCACAAAGCCCTTAAAACCTGGCTGTTCCGACAGGCCTGGGGCTAAAGACTTCAACCCCACTCGAATAGTATGACTGTTGTGCCTTTTTAAATGATGTATTGTCTTCATGTTTGTAACTTGTTTGTCCTTCCCTCCCCCTGAATTGTGAGCCGCCCTGAGTCCCCTCAGGGAAAAGGGCAGCATACAAATAAAGTAAAAAAAATAAAAAAAATAACCAATAGGGGAGAGAAACAAAACAGTTTAAAAACACAACATACGTTTGACTAGCTGGGGGTTGGACCTGATTTATAAATCAGCAACCCCAGGCCTGTCGGAACAGCCAGGTTTTGGTGGCTTTTTGGAAGGCCGTGAGAGTGGGAAGGGTCCGGATCTCTGCTGGTAGCTCGTTCCACAGAGCCAGAGCAGCTACAGAGAAGGCTCTCCCCCGAGTGGTCGCCAGTCAGCATTGTCCGGTCGATGGCACCCGGAGGAGGCCTAGCCTGTGGGTTCTTATCAGACGTTGGGAGGTATCTAGCAGGCGGTCTCTCAGATATCCAGGTCCAAGGCCATGTAGGACTTTAAAGGTAATCACCAGCACTTTGTAGCGCGTCCGGAGACCAATAGGGAGCCAGTGCAGCTCGCGGAGGATAGGTGTAACATGGGTGTACCGAGGTACACCCAATATCACTCGCACGGCTGCATTCTGGACCAACTGTAGTCTCCGAACACTCTTCGAGGGCAGGCCCATGTAGAGTGCGTTGCAGTAATCGAGCCTTGAGGTGACGAGGGCATGAGTGACCATTTGAAGTGCCTCCCGGTCCAGATAGGGCAGCAACTGGTACACCAGGCGAACCTGGGCAAAAGCCCCCCTGGTCACAGCCGACAAATGGTGTTCTAATGTCAGCTGCAGATCCAGGAGGACACCCAAGTTGCGGGCCCCTCTCTGAGGGGTGTAGACTTTCATCCCCCAGGCTAATAGATGGAGAATCTGGACTATCCTTGGGGGGGAAACATCAATAGTCACTCGGTCTTGTCTGGATTGAGTGCCAGCTTGTTCACTCCCATTCAGACCCTAACAGCCTCCAGGCACTGGCACATCACTTCCACTGCTTCGCTGAGTTGGCACGGGGCAGATAGCTACAATTGAGTATCATCTGCATATTGGTGGTGTTTCACTAATGTGCATGTGGGTGGGTGGGACACATGATGTAGAGACAAGTCTGTGGAGTCCTTCATGCTTTCTGAGTTTGTTTTCTTGCAGACATTTCATTACCCAACTAGGTAACATCATCAGTGCTGCCCCACAATTCTGTAGACTCCCTAAGTCATAAACACCTTTGTTGTTGTCTTTGCAGGGAATCTTGTAAGACATTCATCTATCCCAATTTAACAAACTACGCCAGTAGAGATCATAATGCTTATCGGTCACTTCTATTCAAACAAGACTCTGTGATATCCTTCCATGCTGCCCAATTTTATGCTTCTATTTGTTATATTCATCACATTTACTACTGATGATTAGCAAAAATCTTAATGATTCCATTATTTGTGTTGTTTTATATTTAATAGAATTGTATTATTGCCTACTTTTTAGTCTTTCCAATAACTTCAGGTGTTTTGAAGGCCATATAGAGGCCTAATAAACTTTTGTTGTTGATGATGATTTCCTAAATCACAGAAATACTGGTAATGGGCTTATTTGACTGGAAAGAATAATCAATCTCCCTGTCTGGGATATCTACATTTCCTGTTACGGCATTGATTAGAGAAATCTTTAAGCCGGTGGAATCCACACAATGTACACATGCTGTTTCATTCAGTAAAAGAGTGAAAAATAACAAATGGAGGTGCTTGAAGGATTTCTGCATCCTTTAAAATTAAAGAGAAAGGCAGAAGATGTGACAAAAAAAAAAAGAATAAAGTATTCATTTTGAGCAGACTGCACTCCAAACAGCATGATCACTAGCACACCTCACAGGTTACAGATTGTTAGTATGATATTTTTCATGTTTAATTTGGTGGTAAAGGAATTCATGCATTTCTTGTAAGTCAGAAGCCATAAGCAGTCCCATGATTTTTGTGGTGGTAACTTATTCTGCTGAAGAAACGATGACTCCTGAGACTGCTAAAAACAAATTTATCAAGTTCCAGTTACATATTTCTCAATTAGAAATGTAGAGATTGGACACACAATTTTAACTAGGGTTATTCTTTTCACAAAGTCTATCCTTATGGCTCCATGCTTTTTGTGGTGTACTTGGATCCCACATTTGCAACTGCAGAAAGGTGCCACAATAAATGGTTTGTGATAAATGGATTGAAAAGAAAAATGGATGGTCTTAAGCAGTGGTGGGATTCAAATAATTATCTGCCATAATGACCAGCTGGGTAGACATAGCTCAGTGGTCATGTGACAATGTGGCTGTGGCCAACTCACGTCGATGGGCGCTTTGCCTTAGCTGTTACAATGTCATAAGGGTTAACCGGAGAGGCAGTTTCTGTAAGCAGGGCAATAAAGATGAGGCTAGAAACAACACCAGGATGTTTCCTTCCTGCCTTCCTTACAGGATTAGCCCTGTAAAGTGGGGAAAAAAATAAAATAAGATTTCTTCCAACAACCGGTTCTCCGAACTGCTTAGAAAGTTACGAACCGGTTCTCCCGAATAGGTCCGAACCGGCTGAATCCCATCACTGGTCTTAAACTTCTAATCCAGATTGGAAATAATATCACCATCGCTGTTATCATCATGTCTCAAGGGCATTTCACGATGGTGTTTTCTACCAATGGTGTTAGTTTTATGTCGCTTCATAATTAGGGCACAAGGCTTACATGTTAAATAAAGCAAGTAGCAAATATGTGGAGCTCCAATCAATTCCCAGATTTTTATTTATTTATTTATTTTTGCATGGGACATCTTGGCTGTGACAGCTCAAAGTTGAAGATCCCTATTCTTCCACTGACAGGATTTATTTGAGAGAAGGAACCTGAGTGGTTAATTAAACAAATTACCAGAAGATACTATGACACCCAAGTTGGGCTGCAAGAATGCAACATCCTCATCGTTTGGTTGTCATCTTCTAGACAGAAGAACAAGAATATATAGATGAAGAAAGCACATTGCTGAACTTTCCTGAGGTTTTTTTTTTAAAGATTGTGCCTTGTTTCAACCTGCAGATAGCACCACACAATTCACAGCTTGGTTGGCAATATATATGTCCTGCTTTGGTGACACACCTATCTAACACCATTTCCTGGTTTGAATCCCACTGTCTATAAAAGGGTTGATAGTCATAAATTTTACTGAGTGGCGTAAAATATAGAGACCCAGAGAGAGAGAAAATTATTATACTTGATCTAATGACGACTAAGTGAGAAATGTAAAAAGATCATCCACAAATGCCTTTTCTCAACATCCTACTTAAGCAGATAACTATCATTCAGAATCAGTTGTATATATAGTAAATATGTTTATATTATATAGGGAGATAAGACAGTATGTCACCCATATAGATGGTTTGCAACAGAACAGGCTATAATGCTGGACACAAGAGGTCAATCTGGCACTATCATTTTTTAGTACCATGTCTCAACAATATTGGAAAGAAAAACATTTTGTAAAATCCTTGTTGTTGTTTACAAAGACCTAGTAAACCAGCTACCTGATTTAGGAGCACATCTAAGCAATTTGTGGCATTACTGCAGCTTAACAACTTTTAATAACTTGATTTAGGGAGAGCAGCTGTGGCAGATTAGTCAAATGCAAAAACAGCCTGATGCAAGAACTATTAAAAATATGGATATCACATTGGTATAATAATCCAAGAACCTGATTTTCAAGCAGAACTCTTAAAAAAAAAATAAGCTTGGACTTCTGTTTTCTAGCAAAGACAAAAACAGATTCAAATTTGACTCATGAAAGTATTAAAGTTAATGTGACTTAGGAAGGGAAGCATATAGCAAAGATATGAGTAATACTGAAAATAATATTATTCTGCAGTAACATTTTGCAGAAAAGATGTAAAGAGGTATTTTCTTAAATCAATCTTTCCCATTTTTTCTGATATATTCCAAAAGTTCTGGGTCAGAACTTTGGGGGTCATTGTTCAACAGCTTAAGAGATATTGAACTAAGAAAGGCCTTCGATACCATCAGAAGTTCACAAATACCATTAATTATAACATTACCTTAGCACTGCGGCTATGCATTGTTAAAACCTAGATTCTTGATAATAACTTCTCTGAGCATAACAAGCTGTATCACTCTGCACCTGAATGAATCACCTGAATGAATCAAGCCTCCCCAATTAAGAACAAATTTTATGTAATCTTTGGGATGATCTCCTCTACAAACATTGTCTTCTATCAATCTCTAGTTGTAAATTGCTTTCCTGAGCATGCTGGAAGATAAAAGGATGGTGGTCCAGTGTTAGGAAACTGACCTCCCATTGATGGACATATCTAGGGGAAAGCAGAGATTGTTTCCTACTGAGGAGGAAACCTTACAGAAGCTAGTTCTCCCTGGGAGCTGGTTCTCCATTACTTATTGCTGCTGCTTTTTCCTATCACTGTAACAGTCAACAAGAGCCAACAATTCTACACATGAGATTCTTGCCAAGTGTGTAGGATTTAATATTTCTTGGAGAAGAAATCTCGTGATGCTTATGTTGTTCTCACAAATTAGTCCTACATGATGAAAGATCATCAGGGCCAGCTTTATCGATCAGTTGTACAACACTGCTTACATGACTGCACTAAAGCACATTGATTGGATACTTTTAATTTCAATTTCTGTTGCACGATGCACGATTAGAATTGATTCAACTAATTCTCTGCATTCATTTGCCAAGTTTTAAAACTGCATCCTGAAAAAACCAAGTACAATACAAACCAGGGATAGGCTGCTGCTGGCGTTGCTGCTGGTTCTCTGCACGCATGCACAGTTGACTGTAAATTGTTTTGTGCATGCGCATAACATTAAAAAATTAGTAAAAAACGAAGCCGACTGGGGAATTGGTTCAGGGGTATGGCCAGCCTGCTGTCCCTACTGATTTGGCAACCCAGTCCCAATTTCCATTACCATTTTGCCCGAACCACTGCAAACCGGTAGGAATCCACCTCTGATACAAACACACTGTGAAATCATCTCTCCATCTGCTTTAGAGTACATTTGGTGTTGTATTTCTGAAATGGAAAAGTGTGCTATTAATCCTGTATTTCTCAACAGCACAGCAGTAATTTATTCCAATGTATCAAACTGAATTTGAATCTAGAAAATTTGGTTCCTAAATTGAGGTCAAGTCAAAAAGGGAACTTTTTGTTTTTGTTTTCCAATAGTCATTAACATAAAAGGGTTAACTATTTTTTTTTTCTTTAGAGACTAGGAATAATAAATAGTATCATTTAGTTCCAGTGATAATGATGGTGCAAAATATAATTCCCATAATGTACTGCCAAGATACAACATTATGTTTAGCAAAGGGGTATTTAAAATAGATTCTTCTTTATTCTTGGCACACATTTTATATATAAGTGCTATATATGTTTCTGAAAAGGAAAAAAAAAATAAGGCTTGTAGTTGAGGAAAAGATTCAGGAGGGGGAATAAGAGGTGATCCTACCATTAAACAGAATAATAGGAGAGATGTTGCAGAATCAGAATGGTATCAAGGTTGCACATAAAACTACCTGTGCTGTGCATGGTATTTCTTGCCCTCATTCTATTACTGTACTTCCTCTAGGTGCCTATATATTATACTAGTATTTTGCCCTTATGGCATATTTAGATCAATTTCTGATCTTTTTTAAAAACTTTGTTTTAAAACTCTTTTTTTAAAGAT
The DNA here is from genome assembly GCF_009769535.1 of Thamnophis elegans. NCBI lineage: Eukaryota > Metazoa > Chordata > Lepidosauria > Squamata > Natricidae > Thamnophis > Thamnophis elegans. The sequence continues at coordinate 8,761,508 of NC_045544.1, forward strand.
AATCAGTGGTTGGACTTTCTTTTCAGTAGTAACACTTCATTTTCTTATTTTAACAGTAAAAAACACCTCCTATACTCAAAGTAACCTTGGGCAGTCAGCTGAAATGGCTTCTTAACATTGTTTCTTGCACCGATCATATGGCCATACAACATCAAATGGTTACTCATTAATTCCCAGGAAAAGCTGCTTCAGTCGGCATCTTACAGGGAGTGGGAATAGGATACCGTCTTGTTTCCTGCTTACAGAAGTAGTGTCATTAAGTGTAGATCAGGACTGTCAAACTCCTGTCCCACAGGTTGGATGCATTGTGGACTGGCCATGCCCACGTCCAGTTTGGCAAAGGAGAAAAAAAAGTCCTGATACGTCACATGATGCCACCATGACAATGCAGGTTTGACACCCCTGTCGTAGATTGTTAAGTGAGTACCTCACCTGATTGCAACTTCCAACTTCCTGCCGGCTTCCCCCATTGATTTTGCTTGTTGGAAGCCAACAGGGAAGGTTGTAAATCATGAAGATGTGACCACCAGATATTGCAATGGTCAGAAATCAAGTGCCTGGATCATGATCCATGTGCCAAGGGGTCACTGTAATGGCTAGAAACTTTGAGAATGAGCTGTAAGTAGCACTGTTGCAAGTTCAAACAGTTGCCGAAGGAGTAGTTGCTTAATGAGGACAACCTGTATATCATCTCTAAATGTTATATGCTGAAACAGAAAAAGGATAGAGGTTTATCACTCTCATATTCTACGTAGATCCGTGATGGCAAACCTATGGCATGTGTGCCAGAGATGGTACGCAGAGCCCTCTGTGGGCACACGAGCCGTTGCCCCAGTTCAGCTCTGCTGTGCATCCCCATGCACCTCCCCCTGGCCAGTTGGTCTCTGCTGTGCATGCGCAGGGGGCAGGGGGCAGGGAGCATGTGAGGGGTGCATGCATATGGGGGGCGCATGCACGGGGCTGCACACACATCACATTTGAGGAATTTGGATTCATGCACACTTTGGGCACTCAGTCCAGAAAAGGACTGAGTTAGTGACTTCCCAGTGACTTAGCGGCTTCCCAGTGGCCATTTAAAATAGACTAGACCAGAGGTGGGTTCCTACCAGTTCACACCTATTCGGTAGAACCGGTTCGTCAAATCTACTGAACCTGTTAGAAGAGGTTCCACCAGTGGACCCGGAAAGCAGGCCACACCTACAGAAGAGGTTCCAAAAAATTTTGAAACCCACCACTGGTCCTTGGATGTGATTATTCTACACTATCATGCTCATATTTATAGAACTCAGTGCCTCTGTGAAAGGTAAGGATGACTACTGCGTTCGTGGTGCAATCAGAACATTGCGTGTGTTGAAGTTGTTTTAACGCAAACCAAAGATGCCTTTTGAAAAACAAGTTTACATCATATTCTTATGCATGCCAGTGCTGTGTGTGAGGTAATTTAAGGTGGTTCTGACAAGTGTTGTCAGCATCTTCATATCCGGTCACATGGGCGGCAAGCCACTCCCATCTGGTCACATGGGCGGCAAGCCACTCCCACAAAGGAGGCCACACCCACAGAGTAGGTTCAAACAATTTTTGAAACCCACCACTGGACTAGATTATTCACACCTCTGCTCCAGGGGTCTAGTTCCACTTTGGACACAAAGCCAGATGGGTGGTCTTGAGCTAGTAACTTTCTTTCAGCCCTAGAAAGAGAAGGCATGTAAACCACTTCTGAAAAACCATGCAAGAAAACTGCAGAGACTTATCCAGGCAATTACTGAAACACAGGTATGATTGAATGGGAAGGAAGAAAAAAGGCTGAGCCAGGTATTGTACAATCATTATGAACATATTGTTGCCATTATTTTTAAGAAGCTTATATTTAAAAACTCTAACACTTCCTGGATTATCTCATTTAAAGAAACAGCCTCACCGGAATGATAACCACTGGGGGAGGAAATTTGTTTTGTGTAAATAGAATATTCCTCTATATTTTTATCTACTCTAAATCTAACTTTCCCTGAAATTTCTTCCCATTTTGTTGACATTTTTTCTTTCTTTCATCAAATCACTTCTTTTCTTGCAGCCTAATGCTTGGCAATAAGCTGGAGAAAAGTATTAGCATACAACTGCTGTGAAATCATTATGATGAGATAGATAGGAAAAATAAACTCTGCAATGTGCACTTAAATACACTGTATCCCTCTTGAGCAATAAAAATATGGAAACATGTAGATAAGGCATATACTTTCAGTACCTGCATGCACGGAGGAACTTTAGCCGAAGAAATATTTCCCCCTGTGACTATATGCACTGCAGGATTAATTACACCCTCTAAACTTTCTTTAGTCTCTCTGATTAGCCTTGGTAGGTACCCTTGGAAGCCTTGGTAGGTATCCAAAACTCAATTGCCTTTACAAACTTCACAATCTATCCTGGCTTTGTGCATGGGTAGCGAGCGACATGCCCTCCTCTTCACACAGATCCATTTATATTCTTTACAGACATGTAATTTTCAAGGCTTTTAAAAAACAATTACAGTTCAGTGAAATTAGAGCCGGGGACAATTTGCTGGAAAAAAATAAATGTCTCCTTTGCTCAGTATCCTATATCCCCAGGATAGAAAGGATTTTCTCTCAAGATTCACAATTTAAAACAAATGGGGATCGCTCGCTTTCCCCCTCCTCTTTGAATAATGGGCCCAAACAATAGATCTGACCTAGAAAAATGGTTGCTGCGCTAGTAACACAACAATTGTTGCTGCTGCTACTACTTTGGGACTCACAGTAAAGAAACTCATGGAAAAAAGCTGGGGTATGGCCAATGGTAAAAAAGGAAAAGAAATAGTTGGGGGAATTTTCTCTTCTTCCAACTTATCTGCCTTCTAACACATGAGAAATGCACAGTCTGAAATGAAAGAGTGATCCTATTTCCCTTTAGACTTGCAAGCTGTTTTGTTTTTCAGTTCATTGCAAACTCTGTCAACTTTTAGTAAAAGGCTAGACAACTTGCGACCCATTGGGTCATCCTTTGAGAGGAAGCGAGTGCAATCTGATGTGGCCAGAATTAACATTAAAATTTAGGCTGACCACTTTTTTACCCTACCGCAGAGGTGGGTTCCTACCAGTTCGCACCTATTCGGTAGAACCGGTTCGTCAAATCTACCGAACCGGTTAGAAGAGGTTTCACCAGTGGACCCGGAAAGCAGGCCACACCTACAGAAGAGGTTCCAACATTTTTTTGAAACCCACCACTGGTCCTTGGATATGATTATTCTACACTATCATGCTCATATTTATAAAACTCAGTGCCTCTGTGAAAGGTAAGGATGACTACTGCGTTTGTGATGCAATCAGAACATTGCATGTGTTGAAGTTGTTTTAACGCAAACCAAAGATGCCTTGTAAAAAACAAGTTTACATCATATTCTTATGCATGCCAGTGCTGTGTGTGAGGTAATTTAAGGTGGTTCTGACAAGTGTCGTCTGCATCTTCATATCCGGTCACATGGGTGGCAAGCCACTCCCCTCCAGTCACATGGGCGGCAAGCCACTCCCACAAAGGAGGCCACACCCACAGAGTAGGTTCCAACAATTTTTGAAACTCACCACTGGTACTATATTTGAAGGTACATGTGGCATGGGAGTTCAGGATAAGTTTTTAACAGCCCCAAATAGCTCCTATATGCAGCCCTATCTGGAAAGAACACATATTTTCTCACAGTAATTCTTATGTTCTGCTTATGGAGCATTTGTCTTCTGGAACTGTGCTACCTTCTGCTACTTCTGTCATGGTTACCTAGTTTTTTGACTGTGGAATAGATATTATATGATGCTACTCTTAAAAATACTTGGAAGTGAGAAATGCATCAGGTAAGTAGCCATCTGTACAAGGCCCAGGGATCAAATTATTGCTCTCATGACAGATTTGCACTGCTTGCCAATTTACCAAACATAAAAAGTGTAGCATCAACTTTTAAAGACAGAAATATCAAAAGACACAGCAATTGGAAAGCCTTTGCTCATTTTGGACCTCTTTAGCCATTAATGTCAAGGTTCCAAATAGCATCCTCTAAAAAATAAGAGTCCAAGATTAGAATTTCCTCAAATTTCCAATTTATTTGAAGAGCCATGTTGGCACATATGGGAAAACCCGAATCTGAAAGCTTCCAGGTTTTCCACACCCAGTTGAAAGTTCAAGATCCTCCCTCAGAACCCACATGCCCATCACATGTCCCAATCAGCCACTGTCACTAAGGAAGACTTCTCCTGTCCATGTCAGTCCAGATGCAGGGACAAAATGACCTTGACTCTCTGAGAAAGAATGTTATTATGGCTACATATCACTCACGCTCCGTACAATCCCTCTTCCCAGTTTCCCACAGTAGAATATATGTTTGAATATGTGGCAGGCTTGAGGCCCACTGTAAAATATGACTTCCAAGCCTGACAATTAAGACCTTCAAGGAGAAGCTTTTCGGTTGGTGTGTCCATTACCAACAGAATTGGCACAGGGCCAAAGGCACAAAACCCTAAACTTCCTTTGAAATAATTTCTACCTTTTAAATAAATTATTTTTTCATGAAATTGAAGGAACTCAGAAAAGAAATAAGGACAACGGAGAGGAATTTATGTACTTGGCAGAGCTGATTTGAATATTTAAAACCTTTAAAAGCCAAAACTGACAGAAACTGGTAGATGGTTGAAAATAATGTTTGCAAAGAAATGATTCTGAGGGATCCTTGGTACTCTCTGAATTCATTTCAGAAGGATGCCTCATTTCAACCCTGAGCTTTATTGGTACAAATGATTCTACTTGGATTTTAAGATCAACCTCAGACACTCTTTTTTGTCTTCTTTGGGTAAGGCCCCTTAGGCTATATAGATAGATGATAGATAGATAGATAGATAGATAGATAGATAGATAGATAGATAGATAGATAGATAGATAGATAGATAGATAGATATAGAAATAGATAGATAGATAGATAGATAGATAGATAGATAGATAGAGAGAGAGAGAGAGAGATAGAGAGATATAGATATGGATATGGATATGGATATGGATATGGATATGGACATGGACATAGATATAAATGGATGGATGGATGGATGGATGGATGGATGGATGGATGGACGGACGGACGGACAGACAGACAGTGAGTGATAGAGATAGAGATAGAGAGATAGAGAGATAGAGAGATAGAGAGATAGAGAGATAGAGAGATAGAGAGATAGAGAGATAGAGAGATAGATAGAGATAGAGATAGAGATAGAGATAGAGATAGAGATAGAGCGATAGAGATAGAGATAGAGATAGAGATAGATAGATAGATAGATAGATAGATAGATAGATAGATAGATAGATAGATAGATAGATAGATAGATTTATACATGCACGTATATATGAAAGAAATAACTAGCTGAGCATATATTTCCTTTTTAATCAGCTAAATATACTGTTTGGTTATATCCTCATAAATCCAGTCCTTTTAAACTGCTGACATATTGACTTTTTAAATTGTCTTTTTCATTATACTAAGCAGAGAAGCTTGGCACCCTTGCAAACAATATGTTTTCGTTTCTTATGAATTAGGTGACATAAAACCAATACAACATAGAGCATAGTCATGCATCATCATAGCTATATAGTACATTTCTAAAAAAAAATACATGCTTCTCAAATTTTCAAGCTGTCAATAAATCCAACACTGAGCACCAACCTATTAATTGATGGGGATCGTGACACCCACCCACTCCCCCTTTGTTCACGGTCTGGTAGCTTATATGGTCCTTGAAATAGCTTCCCTTCATCACACTCTCTGGATTGGCAAATAAGAACAGTTGCTTATCATAATTTGTCCCAAGCAGCATAAGCTAAAATTCAATAACAACATGAATGGCTTTTAGCAAGGAATCTTATCAAAAAGGAGTGGTTAACAGACCAAAACATGAATACGATACAAGCTCACCAAAATGATGCTACAACCCTAAGATTAATTTTTAATACTTATGCAAATAGTCTTGCCTAAATGGGTCCAATGAGCTAAATGCAGCTGCTCAGATGTGTTCAACAGCCCAATAATTGTGTCAAATAAATTGTGCTACATTCAGGAGGCAAAATCAGGATTGCTGCTTGTCACATCAGCTGTTCATGTTAGTCATCAGTGTTGTATAACATGGAACAATCTGTCACCCTCCTGTTCTGCATCTAAGATGGAATTAGATTTTTAAAAAATTAAAAATAAAAAACGGAATGAGGACAAAGGGAGGAGTGAGGATAAAACGGCAAACGATCCGCAAAGATGCCACACTTCCATTTGCCAAGCACAGCTGCTCGGAACGGAGCTTCTATTTCATCAATGTTAGAAGTGACTCCATAGTATTGCAACAGAAGACTTTCCATTCTAGACTTTCACCATGGAGGCTGGGGAAACCTTCATAATTGTCAATCAGTTGGGCTCCAGAACTGCCCTATCTAGTGGACTCTGAGCATTTTTGCTTCATTTGCCAAAGGTCTGCCTGGTTCTTCTTCTTCCTCCTCCTCCTCCCCCTCCCCCTCCCCCTCCCCCTTCTTCTTCTTCTTCTTCTTCTTCTTCTTCTTCTTCTTCTTCTTCTTCTTCTTCTTCTTCTTTTTTATTTTTTTGTGCACACAGGAAAATATTGACTTTGTATGAGATAAAAGATCTCTATTCCCATCAAGAAGCAAAAAATAAAGCAAAACTTTGCCCAGCATTTTTTTTTTCCTTAGGTACGGTGATAAAATGAGTAAATGAGAAGCATTGCAAAGTGCTGAATCCTAAATATGTATGTGTGTAGCATATGTATGTATCAGTGGTGGGATTCATTTTTTTTTACTACTGGTTCTGTGGGCGTGGTTCAGTGGGCATGATGTGACTTGGTGGGTGTGGCTTGGTGGGCGTGGCAGGGAAACTGGCTGGTCAGGTTTTTTTTGTCACAACCCATGGATCTATAATAGTGGGATTCAATTTTTTTTTACTACAGTTCTGTGGGTGTGGCTTGGTGGGTGTGGCAGGGGAAGGATACTGTAAAATCTCCATTCCCTTCCCACTCCAGGGGAAGGTTCCTGCAAAATCCCCATTTACTCCCAATCAGTTGGAACTCAGGAGGCGGAGAATAGATGGGGGCGGGGCCAATCAGAGGTGATATTTACCAGTTCTCTGAAGTATTCAAAATTTCTGCTAACTGTTCTCCAGAACTGGTCAGAACCTGCTGAATGCCACTTCTGGTATGTACGCATGTGTGTATATGTATGCATATACTCATCTACACTAAAATCAAAGATATGGTGGAATAGAACCGTTAAAGAAAGGATGCAAAAGGAGGGCCAAAAGGAAATGTAAATGACAAAAATTAAAATATTTTTAAAATTAAATAATTGAATTGTTAAATTGTCCCATGGCAAGTCCGCTGTGGTGAGTTTTCCCATGGTATGTTGGCTGTGGCAGGTTTTCCATTCAGGTAGTGGTATGGAATTCCATAAAACAGGCAGTACAACAACAAAAAATCTGGTTGCCACATGATGACATTCTTTAACCATTGGGACATTGCAACAGGATTCTCCTGCCAGACTTAACAGGACAGGTACAAACAATTAAGAAGAAGCAGTCCCACAAATAATAGCAATATCACTTAGACTTACAGTATAGATCAGTTCACAGTGCCTCTCTAAGTGGCTTTACAGAGTCATATTTCCCCCTACAATCTGGCTCCTCATTTTACCCACCTTGGAAATATGGAAGGCTGAGAAAGCCTTGAGCAGGTGAGATTCCAACTGCCAAATTTCAGGCAGCTGGCAGCAATGGTGGGATTCAAAAAATTCTTACTACCAGTTCTGTGGGCATGGCTTGGTGGGCATGGCATGGCTTGGTGGGAGTGGCTTGGTGAGCGTGTCATGGAAAAATACTGTAAAATCTCCATTCCTTCCCCACTCCAGGGGAAGGTGACTGCAAAATCTCCATTTCCTCCTAATAAGCTGGGACTCGGGAGCAGAGAATAGATGGCCAGTCAGAGGTGGTATTTACCGGTTCTCCGAACTACTCAAAATTTCCACTACAAGTTCTCCAGAACTAACCAGAACCCATTGAATACCACCTCTGGCTGGCAGTCAGCAGAAGTAGCGTGCAGTATTGCATTCTAACTATTGCGCCACCATGGTTCTTATAACCCAACTCCATACTATGGACGCCTTCATAAGTGACGAAAAGCATCTTGAATTGCACCCAGGACATACTGCCCCTTGCTGCCCCAGCTGCAGTGTGCTTCTTGCACTGTTCTTGCATGCAGTGCCAGAGTTTTTGAATGCAAATAATCCATAATATATGAATAACATATGCTGAACATTTACATAATAGTAAAAAGATTCCAAGCTTTTAATACAGCTTCTCTCAGTAAATAATGCATAAATATTTCTATATATAAGTTTACCAATCCCTACGTGATGAAAGTTTTCAACATTACATTTTAGGAAAGTCAAATGTTTGATAACGAGAAATGTGAATATAAATCAGTTTTATTGTGCCAAAGTCTGATTTGTTTTTTTCCCCCCCACATATGTCAGGATTTATGCTGATTCATTAAGCATTCCTACTGTGATATAAACTGGCACAACTGAAAAAAGGGGTTGCGATATGTAGGTTTTGCAAAACATCACAGTTGCACTAATAATTATTTTTTCTTGGCTGAATTGACAGCATATTGATTTCTGCTCTGGTCTGTGTAACCTCTCTTTTAATATAATTCAGCTAAGTACCTGGATTGGTAAAGAACGAATAAATCAGAAATGCAGTAAGTACTGTAAGGTCCAGAGGTGCTTAACAAAGATGCAGATTTAGGAATCGCCACGGTAATTATTGATCTCTCTTTCAAAAGGTAAGTGACCTCTTTTGCTTATCTAGGAGGAAACAATGACTGTTTATGATCAAACACTTGTGTTATTATAATGGGATTTGGTTCACGTCCACAAAGTACATTTTCGAAATGTGCTAACCTGTAAAACCAGAATCACAAATGCACTGGTAGCCTCCTGGCTTGTTGAAGCAGCTTCCTCCATGCAAACAAGGGACAGTTTCACACTCATTTACATCCACTTCACAGAATGCCCCATAGAAGCCAACCGGGCAGTTGCAAAGGAACCTATCGTATTAGAGAAAAAGAAGATTTCAGAGGATGGCAAAATCAGCACATTCACAGTATTTGCCGTATGTTCAACATAATTCTACTCGGATGCAGGAATGCAGTGGCTCTCAGGAATTCCTAGATATTTCAGTAAACTGATACGGTTTATCTGACTGATAAACTGATCTGATCCAGCTCAGAATATGGTACTATTTTGGTTTTACTCTTCTGCAAATTATTTCACAATTAAGCACTCCAATATCTATGTGTATGAGTGAGGGTGGCTTATTTTGGGTGAGTTAAAGTATACTATGTGCATACTGCAGTGATGGCGAACCTATGACATGCGTGTCAGTGCTGACACACGTAGCCATTTGGGGTGACACGCACAGGATTTCATGCGATTCATCCTCGGCTCCTGCACGGCCGCCGAGGATGAAAGAATCTGTGCTGGAGGAACAGGGGGGGCGGGACGTGTGATCTCCCCGGCCCACACTCACTTACTGTATCGCCGCCGCCCCTTTCTGAGCGCAGGGGCTGCTGGTAAGGCGTGCGTGCCGTGCGCACACACGTCATCAGCGCGGCGAGGGAGGACCCGCAGGAGAGGAGCGCGGGAACAGTGCGCGCCTCTCTCCAGTCAGGCCGGCACAGAGAGTCTACTCCTGGGACTGTCGGTTATGACCGCACCACACTTATCTCAGTTCACGGCAGGGCTGTGGAGTCTGCTGCTTCCAGCTCCACGTCCTCATCAACATGCCGCTCCGGCCCGCCCCCGCTATGAATATTCATATTCTTCGCCCTCGCGTCACTAGGAATATTCATAGCAGGGGCGGGCTGGAGCGGCATGTTGATGAGGACGTGGAGCTGGAAGCAGCCGACTCCACAGCCCTGGTTCACGGCACCCCAAACAAGTTCAATAATATCAAGGGCAACATACGAAATCGACTGATGAACAAAGAAGTTACTAAGCAGGTATGTTAAATAATTTGTTTTTGGTTTATTAAATACAATTATATATTGCAATTATACATTTTTATAGTTTAAACTATAAATTGCGCAAAATTATGTTTTTGTCGAAGTGACACACAACACGAGTTATGCTCGATTTTTTGCCGATTTTTGACACACCACGCCAAAAAGGTTGCCCATCACTGGCATACTGTATAGTTAAAAGTTTGATCTATACTTTGGGGAAAATACTGAAATATTCTTCCTGCAATCTCTTGGAAAGGAGAGATCTGCCAAATTGAAGAAAAGGCCTCCAAATATCCTGCCAAATGTCCGGGAAACAGCCAAAGCCTTTGCCAAGCCTATGTAGAAAGTAGGATACCAGCAGGGGTGGGCTTCAAAAATTTCAGCAACGGGTTCTCTGCTGGGTGGGCGTGGCCATGGTGAGTGTGGCCTAGTCGACCTCCTGCATGATGGCGGGGAGGGGGGTAGGGCATTTTCACCCTACCTAGGCTCTGGAGGCTTTCCTTGAGCCTCTGGGAGAGCAAAAAATGCCTTCCCCGTGCCTCAAAGACCCTCTGAAGACCAGAAATGGGCCCATTTCCAGCATTCCAGAACTTCCAGGAGGCCTGTTTTTTTCCCCTCCACATGGCCCAGCACTTAACACGCATCCAAAACGGGCCACGTTGAGACTCCTGGGAGGGGAGGGGCGGATAGAGTGGGAGGGCCAGGGTGGGTAGGGACAGCCAGAGGCGGGATTTGGAGGTTCTCCAAACTGGCCATAATATTAGCTACGGGTTCTTCGAACCCAGGCTAATCCCTAGCAGCCCACCCCTGGATACCAGCCTAGGAAAGGGCCCATTGGTAGATTTGGCCTTTTCTGAGAAGGATTTGGAAGAATGGCCACTGATTGGCTTTGTGGGTAGCTGAGCTTTCTGCTTTTGATTACTGGGTTCTGTGAGATGATAGAAAAGGTGATATAACTGTGTACCAAGCTTGGCCTTTCCTGAGAAAGGACAACCTCATCCTTGATACAATGCAGGTGTGTCAGATTTGACAGTAATCTATGTTAGTTAATCAGCAGAGGTAGCAGAACCAGGCTGGCACAGTGTTAAAAAATGCCACAGTGATAGGCAGGGCAAATCAAGAGATGGCTCAATTCAAGTAGCATTTACAGTTTTGCTGCCAGTTGTGATACCTTCCAGCATTCATAAAGCCAGCCCATTGCCCAGCCAGGCAGAAAATACACTCTGTTCTGTCTTATCTCCCCTGAGCTTCTCAGAGAAAGAAAATCTAGGAGCTGGAATAAATCCAAGACATCCCAAAAGGAAGAGCAACAAGGAACTGACTGCCCAAATCATACACCTGAACACCAAGAAGTGGTACAATATGTTGACTTTAGTCCATTTTCATGTTTTTGTTAATTTGTTGGCAAAACAATATGCTTGATGGGTGCCCTACACATCTCACATACCACAAAATCACTGGTGGGTTTCAAATCTTTTTGGAATCTACTCTCTGGGTGTGGCCTGATTTGTGGGAGTGGCTTGCCAGCCATGTGATTGGGTGGGAGTGGCTTGCCAGCCATGTGACCAGGTGGGAGTGGCTAAGATGATGTCACCATTCCCAGTCAAGATAGAGGTATAAATTACACAGAAAAGAAAGAGGCATCCATACATCTGAATTTAACTTCAAAGCAGTGGCAACAACTTAAATCCATTAAATAATAATGTTTGTTAGGGCTATGCACTGTTTTTGAATATATAGGAATGTAAAGCCCACAGCATCTACTTGATACTTTTTAAAGCAGTGGCACCTATTTCCTGGATTCATGAAATATCTACTTTAAAGAGTTGTTGGTGGGGTAGTATATTTACAGTCTTATTTGCTAGACTGTAGCTTTCCTTTACATCTTTTGGGATAGATGTAGGCTTAGTGAGATTTCCTTTACAATTTATTTATTTATTATTATCCTGAAAAAACTCACTGTCATTACCCATATTAGTGTCCATATACACTAATGGGAGATTATATAGAATATGCATGGACCACTACATATTTCACTAGTCAACATCATCCTTTCCTTCCCCTCTACAGGCGTTCCGGAACTTACTTCCGGGTCAACTGGTGGAACCTCCTCTCAATTGTTTGGTAGATTTGACCAACCGGTTCTACCAAACCGGTGCGAACCGGTAGGAACCTACCTCTGCACAAAACACTCTCCAAGAAGATAGATAGTGCCAGGCAGCCACTACAAGGCAGGAGGCAGAGCTTAGATATATAGAATACACCCAAGGGCTTCTGGAAAGGATGGTTGGAGACTTCTAAATCTACAACTTCGAAACAGCCCTACCACAACGCTCCTCCTTCCTCCATCCTCTGATATCTATAAGTCTTGGTTTGGCACCTATCCCCTCTGTCACGTATCTGCGTGTCCCGCCCTCTCTTGTCAATCAGGCAGGGTGTTGTTTGATTGGTCCATTTGCGTGTTGTTTAGGCGGGAGATTTGCAAGGTTCCTATTGGTTAGCACGTTGACAGCTCGGAGTATAAAAGGCTGTGAGAGCATTTGTTTGTGTTCCTGACTAGTTACTGTTCTATTAAAGTTGTTGTGTTAGCACTGAGCCTCATCATTACCTCAGGAGCCCGAGTTCAAAATACCCTCATTTTTAAGTGACTTCATCTAGACCCAATCATACAGAATTAAAAAGAAAAGAGAATCCAATGTATATTGTATTCATGATCCAATTTCCTAATTCTGTTGGATGATCAGCACAGAACTATATCATGTCACTAGTTAAAACTTGTGGCTGGTGATGTGACAGTTGTGAGTAAGAGTCAAAGCAGTCATTTTGCAACATTAAAGCGTTTTGATAAGCAGGAATATTAATCAGCTGATAAAACCCACTGGTCAGTACATAAAAGATATCATGAAAGCAATGACTTTGCTCTGCTTTTATCCTCACAGCTATGCTGCATCTGAACGATGGCACACTTTAACTTTCATAGCTTATGAATGTTAATGAAATTATTCTGCAATAATTCTATGATCATATTAATCTGTTCTGACCCCCTTCTTCATACACCAAAGCACGCTGAGACAAAGATACTTCAAGGATTTATTTATTTACACACAGACTAGACCTTGGCAGCAATCCAGCCTGCCAAGAGAGCCACAATAGCTTCTCTAGCCCTAGTAAATATGTTGATTCCTGCAATGAGCTTGTGGAAAGCCATTCCTTTTATAGTCTTGAGAGGAGCCTAATTACCACCAGCTGAGTTCAATTATCTCCTGTAACTGCATAACTGTTCTTTAAGCCTATTAGCCCTCCATTGCTGGGCATCCAGGACCAACTCCCTTGTCTCCTCCCCACTGCTCCAATGCATGACGTCAGGATCACACTCCCTTGTCTCCTCCCCACTGCTCCAATGCTCGACTTTGGGAGCATGCTCCCTTTGGCTCTCACTGCTGCTCCAGGCCTCAGGCACCTCCTGGTAGCCAACCAACCTCTCTGTGCCCTGCTCGGAGTCGGAACCCTGTCCAGGGTCCTCCACATCTTCCAGAGCCGGCTCATAGGGCCGCTCACTGTCGGAGTCTGGTGGCAGCTCCAACGGCTCCTGCTGGGCCACAACATTAATCTAACTGTATTTATAACTATTCTGATATTTGTTCACTATAAACCCTAAGAAATGAGCCATAATTGTTTGGTCTATGCCAGTGATGGGTAACCTTTTTGTCGCCGCATGCCAAAAGCTCCCCCACCCCACGCATGCACACACGATCATTTGTCCCCCTATACATGTGCATCTCCCACAAGTGCCCCCCACGCATGCATAGCAGAGACCCAAAAATCAGCTGGCTGGTTGGAGGGGCGTACACATGCTTAGTGGAGCTGAGCTGGGGCGACAGCTCGCGTGCCCACAGAGAGGGCTCTGTATGCCACAGGGGTCTATGTTACAAATTGTAAATCAACAGTGCATGGAAATAATCTGATACAGCCCAGGAGAACAGATTTTTATTTTTTAAATTTTTAAAATAAAGTGGTTTTTTTCACATTGTATTTTCCTAGCAAAACATTTAGAAGAAACTAAGTATAGGCTACCTAATTTCTCTAATACTACTTGACATGCTATATCAGCAAAGTGAAAGGCCAAAACTTGATTCCAGCCACAAACCTGTTTGTAAGATCTATGCATGTTCCACCGTTTGCACAGGGACAGGATAGGCACTCGTTAATCTCCCCTTCACACAGCATCCCAAAAAAGCCATCTCTGCAAAAGCACCTGGGTGGAAGGATGGGCATTTAGTGAACTGTAAAGAATCTTTAGCAGAAGAAGTAACAAAAAGAAAAGAAAATGAAAGATTCCATTCTTATTTTCTGTATACTGTATCACTTAAAACAATACAACAGTCTGGACAATTTAAACAACTTTTTTGGCAGAATACTTGATTAGTCGCTTGCACAGATTTTAATTATAGCCTGGATATTGGAGGAACTTGTAAGCAATGGCTTCTCCCACCGTGACCTGACAAATGTGTGCATGACAAAAGCGCGCCGACAAAACCGCAGCGCTAAAACCGCGATGTCATCAATGCGCCGACAACAGTGCACCAACAACAGCGCGCCAACAGAAGCGCGATTTAAGTTAAGATAAGGGTTAGGTTTAGGGTTAGGTTTAGGGTTAGGTTTAGGGTTAGGTTTAGGGTTAGGGTTACAGCGCGCTTCTGTTGGCGCGCTGTTGTCGGCGCGCTTTAGTGCTCTTTCGTCGGTGCACTTTAGAACTCGCGGTTTTATCACCGCGGTTTAGTCAGGTGCGCTTTTGTCGTTCGCCCTTTTGTGGTAGAACCTTCTCCCACAGATGATCCAAATCTGTGCCACTAAATACACTATCTTCCTCTAAAACAGTCCCCAAGCCAAGTCTGACACTGATCCTTCCTTACCTGTAACTGTTTACCCCATCCACACAGCGACCTTGATTCTTACATGGGTTGGAGATGCATTCATTATTGTCAATTTCACAGTAAGTACCTTCAAATCCTGAAAGACAGTTGAAGCAGTAATGGATCTATGATCTCTTGGACTTAGTTTGAATGTCAGGAGCAGGAATAGCAAAGAGCCAGGTGAATGCCTTCAAAATTGAACTTTAAAACACTTGGAGTATTCTCACCTGTTCAATCTTACAAGCAATGATTCTCCATAGAGATGATCACATGTCAAATAATACTTTAATGCAGGGGCAAAATAAAGAGGAATGCGGGAAATAAGCATCTAGTAAAATCGACCAGGCTAATCTTGCCTTTTTGAGAAACTTAGAAATGTTATATTAAAATAGGAGTATGATGTCTTCAAAAACTGTGCAAATCTGTCAAATCAGGCAGCTTAAGCTAAGCATCTCAATGTTTATCAATCTGGGCAGTTTGAAGATGCAAGGGGTTTTACACAAGCACAAAACCTGAGAGAAAATTTTTATAAGATGTTCTATAGATGGCATTTAGATCCTAAAAAGCTGACTTCTATGTATCCGAATGTACAGCCTAAATGTTGGAGGTATGGTTCTCTCGATGCTACATATTTTCATATATGGTGGACCTGTCAAAAGGTTAAGGCATTTTGGATAAAAATGTGGTGGATTATGCAAAATATCTTTAAAAGAAGGATAAAGTTTACTCCTCAGTTATTTTTACTAGGTATATGTACTGACTTTACAGTGGTAGAGACTAAACTGGTTCTGCACCTAATAATGGCAGCAAGACTGTTGGTGGCACAATACTGGAAGAAGGAAGACTTGCCTACAACTCAAGAATGGACATTGAAAGTTACAAATCTAGCTGAGATGGCTAAAATATCGGCATATCTTAAAGATCATTCAAATGAGAGATATAAACGAGACTGGAAAAAATGGATTGACTATATACAAAACAAATACGGGACTGAAGATGCAAGGGGTTCAACTCTCAGAATTCTGCAGCCAGCAGAGGTAGATTATTATCTATTACCTATGTTCTAGATGATTTTTGTTGTTGTTGTTGTATGGCATTGTTGCAGTAGCCAGGAGACCACAATGCAATTGCAGAGTTGTAGTTTGCTTTGGCAAGATACCAGCCATGTTGTAGGACATGGCTGTGTGCTTCCCAAGGTGTACCACAGAAGAACAAGCTGACTTCACACTAGAGAAAGGTGAGCTGCTCTTCCTTCAGCATCACCTGAGGCTCCCTCCCTTCCCTGAGCCATCTCGGAAATGGGCATCACAATCGAGAAGGTTCAGAGCTGGCAGGAATCTGACTGCCTATATGGAGCACCAACTTGTCTTCCCACCAAAGTGTTACCCATCTATCTACTCTCATAGAACATGCTTTTGAACTGTTAGGTGGACAGACGCTGAGACAGGTGACATGAGCCACACAGTGCTAGACACAAATCACCAGGGCAGAAACCAATTCCAGTGTCATTAAGCCATTACACCTATTATAAATTCTATATTAACTTTGAATAAAAAAATATTATCACTTGAAAAGGAGACTTTTCCCTTATGTTTTTTTTTATATTGATAAGGCTAGGAATGATATAAAATGATTTAGTATAGAATAGATTTAAGTCATTATTTACTTTATTCATACTCTCTGAACCAATTCAGAGATGAACCGTTTTTAGAATTGTTGTTCCAGTTCCTTCTACAAAAATTTTATTATTAAAAAAAAAAATATTTATTATTTATTATCAAAATTTATATGCCGCCCAATCCCGAAGGACTGAATTGTGTTGGCAAAGAAGAGTACATTAGTAAAGCAATGTAAAAAATCGCTTGGAGAAAATGTACATTGGGAAAAAAATGTAAGAAAATGTGCTTATCAGGATGGTAATATTTTTTTTTACCAGTTGGTAGCCAGTGCAAAACTGGGCTTTTCTTTTTACTTTTCTATTTTTTTTTTTAAAAAAAATCACTGTTCAAATAGGACTGAATTTTCTATTTTTTTAAAAAAAAATCACTGTTCAAATAGTTCGCTGTTCAAAGAGTGAAGGCTACACTCTTCTGTATATGGTGATAAGATATTAATGGAACAATGTATGATCCATCTATACAGTAACACCAAATGTACTGTTTTCAGCTTCTGAGCAACTCTAATATAGATTACTTGTAATAAAGATTCAAAATTGAATGTCATTGCAAATGTTGAAAGCAATGTAAAATCTGAGGATTTTTTTCAAGAGCGCCTACTTTAGTGAGTGCCATCACTTAACCAGATCATTCATCAATATAATATTTCTAGTCATTAGACTGTGAAGGGGAGAGATTGATATTGATGATTTCATTTGTTGTTATATTAATTATGTAATGATAGGAGCTATTTAGTCTGCTTTGGTTTTGGAGAAGGTTACATAATTTGACAGAGAAAATTGAATTTAAGATTTAATTTGCTAGAAAATTTAAACTCGGACACCATGCTAAGTCATGATAAGATTTTCTTTGTTTTGGTTTAGTGTGTTTCTGAATGCAGCCATTGTGATTTGTAAAATATATTGACAAAAGAGCCTTTAAAGTTTATGGCGCTGTGCTTTATTGCTACTGAGAATCAAACATAGGGAGATAATCTTCCCTCTTAAGTTAGGACTTCAGCATGAAATGACATTCCTTGAGGTCCTTTTCATCTAAAGTGAGTGTTATAAAAAGAGTGAAATCTATTTCAGGAAGGGGAAAAAAAGTAATGTCATTCTTATCATGAAAGTGTGCAATCTCGGTACAAACACAAAGGAGAGACAGACACAGAGAGAAAAGCAATATATACAGTATATAGTTGAATAGATTTCATTCTCCACATTTTTAGAAAATAGGTTAGGTTTATATGTTGTTCTTTTTTTCATCACACTGCAGTTCCCTTTAAACAAAAACACTTGTTATGTCAATGCCTTATTTTCATGGAATGAATATTTGATGCTGATCTCAGCTCTACAGAATGATGTAGTTTCTAATCCAATTTCCAAGTCTAATGCAATTTTTTTAAACTTGGATTTACACTACTAATTGTTTTATGTGTTCTGAATCCCTCTGTTCTACAATATAAAGGTAGTGATAATAGTATATAACAAAGCTTTTTGATGGTGACTACTGGTAAGCTAGGAGAACCTGTTCTGAGAACATTCCATACCCAAGAAATTACATTTAATTAAAGTTAAATTAAAATAAAGTTCTTCTTTACTGATATCCCAATAGCTTTTCAAGGATTTTTGTTTCTCCTCCCCTCTCAGTTTTAACAAGCTTGTAATTCTGGAGTTATTCAAGTGGTTTATTTTTACTTATTGATTTTATAACATTTTATCTTGGTTTGAGTTAGATTAATGGCTGTGTTAGGCATATGATCGTATTGATATATATTACACTTTGTTTGAATTATAATTATTATAATCTATTCTGTCCTGAGAACAGAACCAGAGTCTTTAATTGAGAAATACCCTTGACAGTCTGGGAAATTACTAAAAGTACTGCCAGGTCCATGTTTCCAGCCAATTTAATGTGATCTAACACAACTAAACAAGAACTGTTTTTTTTTTTTTTTTCTCTCTTTAATTTCTGAAACTTAAAGTTGTTCAACACCTTTTTAACAGTTAGCAACATTATGGAAAATTAACATAACCAACTGCAATCAATTTGCAGCATTTAAAATATTTGCCGAGAATGGTCTTCAGGAAACACCATAATGTAAATTCGAATTCATGTCATAGGCTGTGAATATAGTTTACTAATTTAATATATAAAACAGCATAGATTTTATTTTTCAGCCAACTGTTTTGAAAATTGGTTTATTAATTAGGCCTTTGAAAATATACATTTAGTGCTAATGTATTGTTATGGTAATGACATTTACTATCATGTGTACTAAAGTAATAGGCACATTTAAATGCAACTACTAACTGCTATTGGTCATGCAAATCAGTCTAGCAGAAGATACAAATTATAAATCAACAGTGCATGGAAATGATCTGATACAGCCCCGGAGAACAGATTTTTATTTTTAAAAATTTTTAAAATAAAGTGGGTCTTTTTTTCACATTGTATTTTCCAAGCAAAACATTTAGAAGAAACTAAATTTCAGTTTCTTATTACTTAGGGGTATTTCTTATTTGGGTTGCATTTTCAATTATTTGACTGCCCAGCCTTTAATAATAAACAACTGCCTGTAGCTGATGAGTCACCAACTGCATGAATTTCTGGCTTTACTTAATCAGCAGTGAGTGATGAATTAAAATGCAGCTCAGATGGTGATTTAGAAATCCTAATACATTTCTCAGCTGAAGGCCATTTTAATTCTTTCCAACCCAATGGAATATTAGAAAGGAATTATGTAAGGGTGCTTTCTACCTTCAAGATATAGGAACAAAATGGTATCAAGATTTGGTTATTACAAGAGAATCTGGTAAAAGATTGGCTTTGAAAATGGGCTAGATTCAGAGATGGGATTCAGCCGGTTACACTGGTTCAGACCAACCGGTTGTTAAATTATTTGAATCCCACCCCTGGCTAGATCCAGTTGAAAACAATAAAATCTCCCAATGCACACTTATGGGAAAGGCAGTTCTGCAAAGATTTTGGATATTGTGACTGCTTTATTCTTCGGGTCATATGGTCTGGGACAGAGCTTTCATTAAGGAATTAGAAATAATTCCAGAAACTGTGTTCTGAATGCTTTCTCCATATGGCTTAAAGCCCCAAGACTTTGCTCATGGTACTTAAAATAAAGAAACAAAGCTTTCCCGTTTGAGCATTGGAAATGTTTTTTCGGATCCCTTCTTTTGAAAAACAGAAATCTTTCCCCCAGAGTTGTGAGTGTTAGGCAAGAAAGTGAACCTGCTGATGGCCTTCTTGTAATGAAATTCTTAGAAAAATGAATAGTTGCTTTGGCTGATTATCTTATGCCGGAGGGTTTTGAAGGCAATTTGAAATGGATCCCTACAGAATTATTTCAATAATTGCTTTAATTGATTAATTAACTCAGATCAGTTGTTTGTGATAAAATAGTTGTTAAGTTTTGTTTCTGGTGTTAGAAGGGACTACTGACACTATCAAGGCTAGCCACTTAAGGGTAGGAATCCAAATTTAAATAACCACATATTGATGCTAGGCCTCTGTTTAAATCTTTACAATGAATGTCAATCTATCACCTCCATTGGTTGCTGGTTCCATTGTCAAACTGTTGATATTGTTGGAAAGGTTTTCAATTGCCCTATGATTTGCCCAGGCAGACTGTCTGCAGCTTTCCCCTTTCCTCTTCAACCATTCCTCTTTTCCAGTTCTAAGCTATGACCTAACATAGTAGCTATATTGTTCAGTTGTTGGAATGGGTGTTCTTCCTTAACCATCCACAGGTTTCTTGGTTTAAATTTTACCCTTAATGTTTCACTCTAGTTCACCCTGCTATTGTATGAGCCGAAGTGGCGCAGTGGTTAAATGCAGCACTGCAGGCTACTTCAGCTGACTGCAGTTCTGCAGTTCAGCTGTTCAAATCTCACCGGCTCATGGTTGACTCAGCCTTCTATCCTTCCGAGGTGGGTAAAATGAGGACCCGGATTGTTGTTGGGGGCGGTATGCTGACTCTGTAAACCGCTTAGAGAGGGCTGAAAGCCCTATGAAGCGGTATATAAGTCTAACTGCTATTGCTATTGCTAAATATTGTAAAATGTACCAAGCATGCAGTAATTTTTTTTTTTTCATAAGTTACCTTTTTGACAGATGCATAATGGCTTCCCATCAACCTGGGCCAAACAAGTAGCATTGTTTCTACATGGAATGTAGGGAGCATCACATGGATTATGGTGATACTGGCATTTTTTCCCAATATAAAATGGAGGGCAAGCACAGAGGAATTGACCAGGGACAAAGGACTCGTAGCAGGTTGCTCCATTCAAGCAGGGTACAGATTCACATTCATTTATATCTTCATTGCAGTGTTGTCCTGTCCAGCCTGCTGTGCATACACATCTGGAAAAAAGCAGAAGACAATGAAACCAGGTGAAAGCACTCCTATAATTCTCTATATATTTCCATTATTTGGTCAATGTTTTTATGAGCACTTACTTTAAGCTGCTTAAAATAATTTCTACCAGCAGCTAAAAATAAAAGCTTGCTTAGTGGGACAAAGGAATCTACACCTAAGAAAGAAAAGCAAGGTAGAATGAGCTTTTAAATTCAAGAATAGTGTAGTGAAAAATAGCGTACTAGGGCAGCCTTTGAAGAGTATTCGGAGACTTCAACTCGTGCAGAATGCAGCCGTGCGAGCGATTGTGGGTGCACCTCGGTACACCTACGTTACACCTATCCTCCGCGAGCTGCACTGGCTACCGATCGGTCTCCGGATATGCTTCAAAGTGCTAGTCGTAACTTATAAAGCCCTTCATAGTATTGGACTTGGGTACTTGAGAGACCGCCTGCTGCCAATTACCTCCCATAGACCCGTTAGATCGCACAGGGTCGGCCTCCTCCGGGTTACGCCTACCAGCCAATGCCATCTGGCTACTACCCGGGGGAGGGCCTTCTCTGTGGCAGCTCCGGCCCTTTGGAACGAACTCCCCGCGGAGATTCGGACCCTCACCTCTCTCCAGGCCTTCCGGAAAGCCGTCAAAACCTGGCTGTGCCGGCAGGCCTGGGGTTGATGAGTTCCCCTCCCCTCTCAACTTGTATGGCTGTATGACTCTTGTGTATTTTAATTACGTGTATTGTATCTGTATCCCCTTTTCCCTCCTGAGTTGTTCGCCGCCCTGAGTCCCTCCCGGAGAAGGGCGGCATACAAATAAACTAAATCTCAATCTCTCAATCTTTTATCAAATTCATCGTTAATTGGTGATCAAGGTTGCAAATTTTATATGTTGTGAATACTAATACGGTATATATGCAAGTAAATCATGTACAGATTGTCCTTCTGAATTTCAGAACTCAAGTTGACTTACAAAAGCAATTTAAAACAGGATAAAATCAAGAACAAGAGGAAGGTGCACCTTGACAAATGAAATTGCCCATGAACAAATATGTAGACCAGTGTTACTCAACTTTGACAACATTCAGATGTGTGGACACTTCAAAACTCAGAATGCCCCAGTCACCCATGCAGGTTGGGGAATTCGGGGAGTTGACGTCCCCACATTTGAAAGTTGCCAAGGTTGAAAAACACAGAGTTAAACAATGCCATAGATTTTAACACACATTGCCATAAAAGGCTTAGGTAAATAGAGATACTTAACAGGGGAGTTGAAATATGCTAGTAGGTCATATGAATGCAAAAAAATGAAGAAGATCCTTACCAAAGTGACATACCATGACTGGTCTCCAGAAAACAGCAATACTGTACTAATTACTGATGGCCAGATACATGAGGAAAAGTGCAATCCCTTTTTCTGCCCTCATGAGAATGGTTTTAACAGTTTGATCACCACTCCAGAGGTGGTAGTCAGCCAGTACTGACAGGCTCTGGAGAACTGGTAGTGGAAATTTTGAGTAGTTTGGAGAATCGGCAAATAAAATGCTGGCCCCACCCCGTGGCCTCCCTGCTTGCCAGCTAATTTCCTTTTGAGATTGAGATTGAGATTTAGTTTATTTGTATGCCGCCCTTCTCCGGGAGGGACTCAGGGCGGCGAACAACTCAAAGGGGGAAAGGGGACATAAAACACAATACATGTAATTAAAATACACAAGAATCACACAACCATACAAGTCGAGAGGGGAGGGGAACTCATCAACCCCAGGCCTGCCAGCACAGCCAGGTTTTGACAGCTTTCCGGAAGGCCTGGAGAGAGGTGAGGGTCCGAATCTCTGCGGGGAGTTCATTCCAAAGGGCCGGAGCTGCTACAGAGAAGGCCCTCCCCCGGGTGGTAGCCAGGTGGCATTGGCTGGTGGACGGAACCCGGAGGAGGCCGACCCTGTGTGATCTAACGGGTCTTTGGGAGGTAATTGGCAGCAGGCGGTCTCTCAAGTACCCAGGTCCAATACTACGAAGGGCTTTATAAGTTACGACTAGCGCCTTGAAGCGTATCCGGAGACCAATAGGCAGTCAGTGCAGCTCACGGAGGATAGGTGTAACGTGGGTGTACCGAGGTGCACCCACAATCGCTTGCGCGGCTGCATTCTGGACGAGTTGAAGTCTCCAAAGGCTGCCCTTTAGTTGCCCTGAACAGGAGAACGGAACTGGAAAGCAGGTTAGTGGGGTGGGGGGTGGGGAATGGGGATTTTGCAGTAACCTTCCCCCAGGAGTGAGGAAGGAATGTGAATTTTGCAGTATCCTTCCCATGCCATGCCCACAAACCCATGTCCCCAAAGCCACGTCACGCCCACAAAGCCACGCTAACAGAACCAGTAGTAAAAAGAAAAATTGAATCCTACCACTGTACCACTCTGATCTGATTCTAGAAACAAAATGGGAGAACTAAAAATCTTAAAGTCACTGTAAAAAAAAAAATCTTCACTGTTAGATTCTGGGTCAGAACTTCCAAGATTATTCCAAAGGCAAATTGTGCCTGAGTAGGATTTATACATGGAACAAAACCTCTGAATTATAATTAAGTTCATTGCAAGAATGAGTCCTCCATGGACTGTTAATCTTTAAATGGAACCTTCTGAAAATGGCTTCAGACCACAAATATGCAGTTCACTGATAACCTTTATTATTTTGGTCTCACGGTGTTCCTATGACAGCCATGATACATTGGAAAAAGGCACCATATCAATTGACATTTCCAACTTATTTTGAATAAAAACTTGACAAATCAACTCTTCCTCCTTTCGCCATATAATTAGAAACCCGTTAACTCTTCCAAATGCAAAAACAGGAGAGAAAAGTGAACCTAAAGACTAGGGCATGTTCTAGCACTCCCAAATCTTAGAAAAGAAAACAAATTCCCCTCAAAGCTTTCTGTGTTCTGTTTAGAAAGAAGTGTTAGAGAAAGGGTGCAGAATACAATAATAGAACAGAGATGAATTTCTTTTCTAAAGAAATCATATGGTGTTACAGTATATGATTCTTTTAAATGTTGGTCCCTTAAATTTGAAATATAACAATTAGGACTTGCATTTTTTGCTACTCAAATGTTGAATTTAATTTAGTTCTATGTAGCGCTTGGTGCTATCTTGATTGCTTGCTTGAAGACATTCCATTAGCTGACGAGGAAGCATCATCAATGATCATCAATGCACTGATGATGTTACCTCGTTGGGTAATGAAACATCTGCAAGCAAACAATCATGCACGGTGAACACTGAAGACTCCAGAGTTCAACCTGAGCCACAAATATTCTTTTATTAGTTAGCAATAGCAATAGCAGTTAGACTTATATACCGCTTCATAGGGCTTTCAGCCCTTTCTAAGCGGTTTACAGAGTCAGCAACTTGCCCCCACAGTCTGGGTCCTCATTTCACCCACTTCGGAAGGATGGAAGGCTGAGTCAACCTTGAGCCAGTGAGATTAGAACCGCTGAACTGCAGATAACAGTCAGCTGAAGTAGCCTGCAGTACTGCACCCTAACCACTGCGCCACCTCGGCCCATAGTTAATTTAGTTCAGAAGAAAACCAATTCCATCTTTTTCTCCAAACCTCACTGATACTGGAATTAAATTTTGTCCTTTATTCCTAACGGCTAGCTAATATCAGCATGGGCACCAAGTCAATGCACATCAAATCTGATCTGTTTGAATTTTCAGTTTCAAAGACAATATAATTGTAATTGAGACAATGATTGAGTTTCCAGGGCAAACTGATATAAGCCACTGCAGGAGCTAAGATTCTATTTTTTAAAGAAACATCTGGTTTTAATAAAGAAACAACGAAGAATCTACAGCGGAATGTTTAAGAACAGGGTAGAGTGAGGATAACATGGAAAGAACAGGGATGACTGATTTTTAACCTGGCCTAATTTCTGCTGGACAACTTTTGGGTTTATCTTATTCAGAAGGATAACAAAAACAGTTAAAGAAGCCCCACCAACATTTTTACAATTTCTTTTGTTATCCTGGGATGCCAGATACTGTGATTGTGGGGTAACATGCTTTATTGCCATAACTAGGCGTTTTTTTATAAAAAAAAAATAAAAAAAAAATTAGCAGCTGATTAGTATGCTTGGCCTATTTTTGAGAAAGATCCCCATATTGATTTTCATGGGCTGCCAAGATAGTCAGTGCATATTGACAAATTAACCTTCCACTCCTTACCAAGAAAGTCACTTACATCTGACTCACACCTGCAGAATTAGAAATAAAATTAGAAGTAAGATTTCATTCCAGTCCCTATATAGTGGACTGAACAATCCTGAGCTTTTATTCACGGTGCTGAGAGGACCAGCAGAGAGAGATAAAACCAAATCCCATTACTTCAAGAGACAGCAGAGTTTACAGTTGTGGCTGACCATCAGAGATGTGCTTCAAAAATGTTAGCAACAGGTTCTCTGCCTGGTTACTGGGTGGGCATGGCCATGGCCTCCTGCACCACAGGAGCGTGGCCTAGTTGGCCTCCTGCACCACAGTAGGGGAGCCATTTTCACCCTCCCCAGACTCTAGAGAACCTCCGGGAAGGCGTTAACAGCCTCCCCCGGGCTCTGGAGGCTCCCTGGAGGCCAGAAACAGATTTCCAGCCTTCCAAAGCCTCTTGGAGGCCCATTTTTCACCCTCCCTGAGCCTTCGCACAGGCCCTGTACATATGTGGCATCCAAAATGGGCTGTGTGGAGTGTCCTGGGAGGGGAGAAGCGGGGTGGGCAGGGCAAGCCAAGAATGGGATTCGGGTATTAGCTGAACCACGCAAAATCTTTGATAGAGGATCACCTGAACCCAGGTGAAGCCGGAGCAACCCACCCCTGTTGACCATGTTGAAGAAGCAAAGAGCTGAGAAAGAGTAGTAGTAGCAGTTAGACTTATATACCGCTTCATAGGGCTTTCAGCCCCCTCTAAGCGGTTTACAGAGTCAGCATATTGCCCCCACAGTCTGGGTCCTCATTTCACCCACCTCGGAAGGATGGAAGGCTGAGTCAACCCTGAGCCGGTGAGATTAGAACCGCCAAACTGCAGCTAACAGTCAGCTGAAGTGGCCTGCAGTACTGCACTCTAACCACGGCGCCACTTTGGCTCTTGAGCCATGTTAGATTTGGCATGCCAAAATAAATCTGGTAGGCATTGAGTTTAATGATGTGATAAAACTCATTTGTTAGCTACAAATACCAATCTTAAGGAAGCGGAAGAAGCTTCTTGGATGAGAAGGGAAACGTCTTCAAAGAAAAAAAACCCAAGAAAATCCAGTTGCCTCTTGAAAAAAAAAAGCACCTTTGGGACATCTATGACCCGGATGACTGAGAATCTCTACTTTCAATCTTAAGAAAGTTATCAAATCACTCAAACTTCCCCTTTGAGCTTTCTCCATAAATGGAAGTGAGATTGCAACATTGCACACTGGGAAACGAACAGCCCCAAACTATGGCATCTGCAAAACACATTGCAAGAGGAATGAAGAGAGCCAAGGTGGCGCAGTGGTTAAATGCAGCACTGCAGGCTACTTCAACTGAATGCAGTTCTGCAGTTCGGCTGTTCAAATCTCACCGGCTCAAGGTTGACTCAGCCTTCCATCCTTCCGAGGTGGGTAAAATGAGGACCCGGATTGGATTCTACCACAAAACCGCGGACGACAAAATCGCGGTCGACGAAAGCGTGTATGTGACGTCATCACAGTGCGACGAAAAAGATCGAAAAAGATCGAAAAATGTAAAAATAAAGCTAAAACCTTCCCCTAACCCCCCCAAACCTAACCCTAAACCTAACCCTTAACCTAACCCTAAACCTAACCCTAAACCTAACCCTTAACCTAACCCTAAACCTAACCCTAAACCTAACCCTTAACGTAACGAAAAACCTAACGCTAACCCTTAACCTAACGCTAAACATAACGCTAACGCTCTAACCCTAACCCTTAACCTAACCCTAACCCTAACCCTTAACCTAACCCTTACCTTTATGTGAATCGGCTTGCTGTAATTTAATTTTTATTTCAATTTTTCAATCTTTTTCGTCGCGTTGTGATGACGTCACATACGCGATTTCGTCGACCGCGCTTTTGTGGAACGTGCTTTTGACGGGTCACGCCGGATTGTTGTTGGGGGCAATATGCTGACTCTGTAAACCGCTTGGAGAGGGCTGAAAGCCCTATGAAGCGGTATATAAGTCTAACTGCTATTGCTATTGCTATTGAAGTGTTTTGCAACCTGTTGATTGGATTTAGTGCTTTGAAACAGCTCCCTCTTCATTCATGAAGAAGTGATCATTAGAAAGAATACTTTTTTTTTCTGATACTAGATGTTTTTAGACTTGGGCCAGGGGGCTCTGAGGTTAGTCTTCAAATGTGGGAGATTTCATATGAGACGGGCAGATCATAAAATAATGTTTATGAGTTTATTATTCAAAACAAAGATGATGAGTTAAGGCCAGAGAAAGTGTTCCTGGTAGCTTTCCAATGAGCATGTTAGACAGACAGTTACATCATTCAGGTTTCCTTTTCAGCATTCTGGATATTTGAAAATGAAGCTGCAATGGTTTATATGTTGTCAGAAGTCATCAAGTCTGCAAAGTGCCTTAAAAGTCTATGACGTTAAGTCCTCTGATTTGATGTACTGCTCTGAAACAAGTGTCAGCTTTGATTAATCCGTATCTTAAATTTTAGATAAATTGATTGATTCATTATCACATTGAAGCACAGCTTTGAACCTTGCAGATCATTTTTGTGAGAGTCTGCATTTTTATTATGGCTTATTGCACAGCCAGCCAGATGTTTAGATTGTCCACCTATCAATTCCTTCCCAAGGGCCTGAGATAGGCAGATGTTGTTAATAATATTAAATTATTGTTGCAGGAACTAAACTACTCTAAGCAAAGTTGCCTTTTGCAATTGACTGAGAGTGGTTTTGCCAATGCTGATATTGTTCATGTGGTGCTCCAGATTGTATGCAAGGGAAGTGCCTTTTACTATTGCTTTTGATTTTGCTTCCTTTTGCCACAGTAACTTTATTTGCAGGTATTTATATTTTGTGATTTTTTTCAAGTTCTTTCTCTTCTGTCCTGAGGTTTCCAGGTACTGCAACATCTACTATCCAGAGTTTTTTGTCCTCCTTATCAAAAATTAATTCTGCAATGTTATATGGTCTGTTTGAATTTTAACATTCATTGTTATTATTAATTTATTTTATCAGGTAGGAGAAACACGCGCGAGCGATCGTGGGTGCACCTCGGTTCA
Organism: Thamnophis elegans; assembly: GCF_009769535.1. Lineage (NCBI taxonomy): Eukaryota > Metazoa > Chordata > Lepidosauria > Squamata > Natricidae > Thamnophis > Thamnophis elegans. The sequence continues at coordinate 8,789,821 of NC_045544.1, forward strand.
CCCACGTAACACCTATCCTCCGCGAGCTGCACTGGCTGCCTATTGGTCTCCGTATACGCTTCAAGGCGCTAGTCGTCACTTATAAAGCCCTTCATGGTATTGGACCTGGGTACTTGAGAGACCGCCTGCTGCCAATTACCTCCACCAGACCGATTAGATCCCACAGATTAGGCCTCCTCCGAATTCCATCCGCCGGCCAGTGTCGACTGGCGACTACCTGGAGGAGGGCCTTCTCTGCGGCTGCTCCGACCCTCTGGAACGAACTCCCCGTGGAGATTCGAACCCTCACCACCCTCCAGGCCTTCCGCAAAGCCCTTAAAACCTGGCTGTTCCGACAGGCCTGGGGCTAAAGAGCTGTTGCCCCCCATCTCGAATTGTATGACTGTTGTGTGTTTTTAAATTATGTATTGTTATGTTTCGTCTTTTTATTTTCTGTCTGTACCCCCCTTCCCTGATTTGAACTGTGAGCCGCCCTGAGTCCCCTTCGGGGGAAAAGGGCAGCATATAAATATAATCAAATCAAATCAAATCAAATCAAATCAAACAGAAGTAGCATATCCAAGCTATTGATGTAGATTAGGGCTGTCAAACTCGGGGCCCATGGGAAGGATGAGTCATGCGCTGGCCACACCCCCGCCCAGTTTAGCAAAAGTCTTGATTCATCACGTGACACCATCATGTGTCAAGGGTGCAAGTTTGACACCCTGATGTAGATAATGATATATTGATGTAGATATATAGACAGAAACTATACATGGAAGTTGACAAAATGGAAAAAGAACTATCTTCCCATAGTTTGCATTTAATTTGTTTGAGCCTCTCTCTTCTCTAATGTTTCTATTTTTAAAGTGTAATTATTGCTTTTTTAAAAAAATTGTGTGTGCATTAAATAAATAAGGAACACATAAAAAAAACTCAAAAGGAATTCAGGAGGCATCAAATTAACAACTCAGATTAACACATGGCAGCAGAGGTGATATTTAGCCAGTATCCTTCCTGTGCCATGCCCACCAAGCCACACCATGCTCACAGAACCAGTAGTAAAAAAAAAATTGAATCCTACCACTGCATGGCAGGGAATCTGATCTGTTGTATTTGCTGCATTGATTGACTTTACAAGGTTAATACCTACAATTGGTGGTAGCCACAATTAGTGTAGGCAGTTTGACTATTTTTCAAGTGCAATATCACTTAGACTTCCAATTTCAACTCTCTTCCAAATGCATCCTATAAAAATTGGACAGAGAATCAAAGCAACTAAATGGTCCTTATAACACTCATAACTTAGCCTTTTTTGGAACTGGTAGGAAGAAGAATGGGAATTCATTACATTCCTTCCTTCCTTCCTTCCTTCCTTCCTTCCTTCCTTCCTTCCTTCCTTCCTTCCTTCCTTCCTTCCTTCCTTCCTTTTCTGAATTCCTGTAACACTTCTTTTTGTATGTTTTTCCACTTCTAAGTAATGCTGGCTCTGTAATGCAGCTTTTCACCTTTAGATTGTTATGGTTGCAATTTATTGTTGCACAAGCCAGCTAAAACTGTTTAACGAGTCATTGGCTTGCTGTCTGCAATAATGTCAGGTTTCTATTTGCTCAGACAAAGAACTACTAAGTGTTTATTACCCTGGAAATTCCCCATGCCTTTAAAAAAAAATCCCAAATTGAAGAGCAAAAGCAGCAAGCGTGTGCCAAACAAAATCAGCCACTTGTAAGTGGTTGAAGATGTTTTACTTTATAAATGGCTAGATCCGAACAAAACAATCTTCCCGAAGCCAACAGAATTAACCACATCAAGCCCTTTTTGGAACAGCAATATTACATTCCGTGGTCTAAAGGGAGATAAGCAAAAGCAAATGGGCTTTTCAATTTGGATGTTTCTGCCAAGCTTTACGGAAGGATCAATCAAAACATTGTCTGCCGTGAGTGCAGACTTTTTGCAGAAAGAAATGTTCAAAGGGGAAGCATACAAGACGGCAGTCCAAGATCTGCTTCTCAGTTCCAGGTTTCTAGGTCAATCTCTTATGCCACTTGCCTTAGATTCAACTCCCTAATCATAGAATACATGATTCTCTTTTCTCTTCTATACATGTTCTCTTTTCTTATTAACACTTCATGTTCAGCAGTTTTTGCTTTAGAAAAACCCCACTGGGAGGTTGGGACAAGCAATCCACTGTTTCATATCTAAATGAAGTAATGATGAAGCTCGAGGGTGTCACCCACCTGCCTGAAATATAATTTGTATCCATCACTCAGTAACTTCTCATTTTATATTGGGGCTTCTCTCCATGCATCCAGCGTTCTTGTGAACCGCTGTTTTGGAGAAATCAAAGCTTTTTTTTTTTTTTATAGCAATAGCAGTAGACTTATATACCACTTCATAGGGCTTTCAGCCCGCTCTAAGTGGTTTACAGAGAGTCAGCATATTGCCCCCAACAATCCGGGTCCTCATTTTACCCACCTCGGAAGGATGGAACGCTGAGTCAACCCTGAGCCGGTGGGATTTGAACCGCTGAACTGCTGATCTAGCAGTAGCCTGCAGTGCTGCATTTAACCACTGCGCCACCTTGGCTCTAGCTTTGATTTTGAAATGTCCCTAGCTAAAGCATACCCCTCAATATTCAAAGATGGATTATTGTTGTGGCCCAGCAGGAGCCGTTGGAGCTGCCACCAGACTCCGACAGTGAGGGGCCCTATGAGTCGGCTCTGGAGGACCCTGGACAGGGTTCCGACTCCGAGCAGGGCATAGAGAAGCTGGTTGGCCACCAGGAGGCGTCTGAGGCATGGAGCAGTGGTGAGAGTCGAAGGGAGTGTGCTCCTGACGTCATGCCTTGGAGTAGTGATGAGGAGACAAGGGAGGTGGTCCTGGATGCCCGGCAATGCCGGGCAGATCGATGTAAAGAGCAGCTATGTAGTTACAAAAGATAATTGGACCCAGGTGATTGTAATTAGGCTCCTCTCAAGATTGTATTTAAAGAGAGACTGGGAGGAGCATGGTTTTGCAGGATTCAACGTCATTCCTAACGCTGGAGAAGCTGTTATCTGTCGAAGTCTGAGTTGCTGCCAAGGTTCTTATCTGTTTGTTATGCTTGGCTTTCAGCCACCGAGGTTTTGGTTTCTTGCTAATAAAGTGCCATGAAATTCCAGTTAAGCTTGTCTCGGCATTCGTTACTGGACAGAGGAGGGGGTCAGAACAGATTATTAAAGCTATGTCATTGATATTGCTAAATTACTAAATGCAATCTTTGGTTGCATAAAGAAAGGTATAGAACTAAAAGCATGTGAAGTATTAGCGCCATTTTATATATCCTAAGTAAAACCACACTAGAATACTGTATCGCATTTTGGTCACCACATTGCAAAAAAAAAGATGTTGAGACTTTGGAAAAAGTGCAAAGAAGAGCAACTAAAATGATTAAAAGCCTGGAGACAAAAACTCACGAACAATAGCAATAGGAATAGCAGTTAGACTTATATACCGCTTCATAGGGCTTTCAGCCCTCTCTAAGCGGTTTACAGAGTCAGCATATTGCCCCCAACAATCTGGGTCCTCATTTTACCCACCTTGGAAGGATGGAAGGCTGAGTCAACCCTGAGCCGGTGATATTTGAACAGCCGAACTGCAGAATTGCAGTCAGCTGAAGTAGCCTGCAGTGCTGCATTTAACCACTGTGCCACCTCGGCTCTATTGCAGGAATTGGATATGGCTAATCTAGAGAGGGGGTCACCTTATTTTCCAAAGCAGCAGAAGGCAAGACAAGAAACAATGGATTGAAGCTAATCAAGGACAGAAGCAACCTGGGATTAAGGAGAAACTTCCTAACAGTGAGAACAATTAACCAGTGGGATAGCTCGCCATCAGAAGTTGTGGGTACTTCATTACTGGAGTTTTTTTTTAGAAAAAAACTGTACAACCACTTGCCTGAAATAGTATAGAGTCTCCTTCTTGAACAGGAGGTTAGAGAAGACTTTCAAGGTCCCTTCGAGCTCTATTCTGATTGAAATTATCTACAGCCATTATATTCTCTTCCTCTTCCTCCTCCCCCTCCCGCTTCTCCCTTTTTAGTAGCACAGTTGTTAAATCAATTAGAATTAGTTGGTCTAGAACAGGGGTAGTCAACCTTTTTATACCTACCGCCCACTTTTGTATCTCTGTTACAGAGGTGGGTTCCTACCAGTTCGCCCCTATTCGGTAGAACCGGTTCGTCAAATCTACCGAACCGGTTAGAAGAGGTTCCACCAGTGGACCCGGAAAGCAGGCCACACCTACAGAAGAGGTTCCAAATTTTTTTGAAACCCACCACTGGTCGTTGGATATGATTATTCTACACTATCATGCTCATACTTATAAAACTCAGTGCCTCTGTGAAAGGTAAGGATGACTACTGCATTTGTGGTGCAATCAGAACATTGCGTGTGTTGAAGTTGTTTTAACGCAAACCAAAGATGCTTTAAAAAAAACAAGTTTACATCATATTCTTATGCATGCCAGTGCTGTGTGTGAGGTAATTTAAGGTGGTTCTGACAAGTGTCGTCGGCATCTTCATATCCGGTCACATGGGCGGCAAGCCACTCCCATCTGGTCACATGGGTGGCAAGCCACTCCCACAAAGGAGGCCACACCCACAGAGTAGGTTCGAACAATTTTTGAAACCCACCACTACTCTGTTAGTAGTAAAATTTTCTACCCGCCCACCGGTTCCACAGTAATGGTGATTTATAATGTAGGGAAGTAACTTTACTTTGTAAAATTTACAAAGCAGAGTTACAGCAAACCCACACCACCCACCATGAAAGCTGGAACGCCCACTAGTGAGTGGTAGGGACCAGGTTGACTACCATTGGTCTAGAAGATCTCCAAGGTCCCTTTCAATTATGTCATACTGTTATTCTAAAAGTTAAATATCATATTGTTAAAGATATACGAGGCTCTAAAAAACCTGGAAACCACAAATGGACATGGTGATCACATCTGATCAAGTGACTGATTTTATTGTGTTATTGCTGGCATAGAAGATGCTGTGAAGTTATTTCAGCATTTATATTCTACAGTGGATTTTTAAATGTTGTAAGCCATCTTCAGTCACCTATATGTGAATTTGGCAGCTATATAAATGTATTTGTTAATAATAATTTAAATGGTATACCTATCTACAACATTTGTAGGGATTTTCTCCCTGAATAAGATTATAACAGGAAATGTAAAACAACAAAAGTTGGAATGAAGGAACTGTATGTTTGTTTGTAATATGCCAAAGGCACAATTACCCCCTTGTATTCTTTTTTAATTTGCCTTTTAAACCCATCTATTATATATTTTCAAGTTCTTGAATCTGCTTAGAAAAATCCTTTCTGAAAAACATTTCAAGAAACCCTTTTTTAAAAATAATAAGAAATTCGAAACAAGATATTTCCAGTGTCTCACTTTCTTTGCAAAACTTAAGGAGTATATTGACCCTATATATGCAGAAAGGCATTCGACAGGATTAAGCTGAGAGGGAGGGAGGGAGGGAGGGAGGGAAAGAGAAAGAGAGAGAGAGAGAGAGAGAGAGAGAGAGAGAGAGAGAGAGAGAGAGAGAGACTATTATTATCATAACAATGGAAATATCTGCCTTTGCGTCTGGAGTCTTCTAAGGAAGTCTTAGAGGATTTATGCATTTTTTTGTTCTTTCCAGTTTAATAAGTTCCATCCAATTTAATTGGTTCAGCCCTCTTTTGCCTGTTCCTTGTCTAATTTCTTAGGATTCATTTTCCTTTTTTTATGAATTTCTTATCACAGCTTTCCCAGTCATATTCTTTTCTGTAACGCAGTAAGTACTGTAAGGGCATGCTTAATATGCTGTGCATTGTATAACACGATACCCAAGTGTTTGTGTGTGTCAAACGGGGGTGGGGTGGGGGGAGAGGGATGGAAACCGAAGCACATTTTGATTCTACTATGTTATATTAGGTCATATGGATATTTGTTATTCCTTTCATCACTATTTAAATAACTGAAACCAAATGATTATATTTCAAAAATAAGAAATTTTAAAATCTCCCCTAAATTGCTATGGAATTGATTTATACATTTTAGTCACTGGTCTCGTTTCTGGACCAGAACCTAAGGGCAAATTCTCCTAATATCTGAAAAGGAAATCCATTGTAATCAAGACAAATTTCAGATAGGTAATCATGTTCATTTGATTCAGTATATTTCCAGTCTAATTGAATTGCAATGTTGCATATTCCCAAATAAGTATAAAAACATTTATAGGCAAACGTTAATGGGAACAATAATAGAATTGGCATCTGCCTCTGTCTCATCTCACTTTTTCCAGCAGTCATACACCTTTAAGGTCAATTTAAGTCAATTTAGGTAGTAACACTTAGAGTTAGTCTTAAACAGTTGGCAAGGTTGGGCCTGGTACAGTGGTGGGATTCAAATAATTTAAAACCGGTTCTCTATCCTAATGACCAGGTGGGTAGGTGGGGCTTAGTGGTCATGTGACTGTGTGGGCGTGGCTAACTCAACATTACTCAAGTTGATGGGCGCTTCGCCTTAGCTGTTACAATGTAATAAGGGTTAACTGGAGAGACAGTTTCTGTAAACAGGGCAATAAAGATTAAGCTAGAAACAACACCATAATGTTTCCTTCCTGCTTTCCTTACAGGATTAGCCCTGTAAAGTGGGGCAAAACAAAACAAAATTTCTTCCAACAACCGGATCTCTGAACCTCTTAGAAAGTTAAGAACCGGTTCTCACGAATAGGTGTGAACTGGCTGAATCCCACCACTGGCCTGGTAAGTACTAAATTAGGGAGATTACCAGGAAGTAGTTTGAGAAGTTGAGAAAACATTGTATAAAAAAGCAAGGGAAAAATACACCTGGATTGTTGCCAAGAAAACTACTTGGTTAAGTCCACGGGATCACCATGAGTAAACCTCACCTCTGATTGATTGCCTCAATCTCTCATTGATTGCCTCAATCAATGGCATCATTGCATTGAAAAAAATATTGTGACTTAAGGGAGGTGTTGGAAAATGGCAATGAATCTAGTTGGTCTATCAGCATTTCGTCTCCTCTGCTGCCTATAAAAAAATATATGCCAGAACAGTCTTCTTGTTGCATTGGTATACCTAATATTTTGATCAGGTGACTTCCATAATTAGACAGATATTTATCTTAGGATCTATGCTATCACTCAATTTTGCATCTTTAGCAAGTGAAATAAGCCTGCCCACCACCTCTTCATTCAAATAATTAATGATATTACTGACAAGGAGTAGACCCAGACCTGAATCTTAATGCACCTTTTTCCAGTATGATGAAGAACTATTAATATAAGCACCATCTGAGTGCCACTGAATCTCTCAGTCAAGGTGTGCCTGTCGGTACACTTTAAAGAAAGATGCAGAGGAAATTGAAGAGTAGATGCCATGCCCAGCATACAACTTTTATATACTGTTGTGGCTCTCTAGTCCCATCTAGTGGTCGGAGAGACAATTATCAATTATGTTGTTTGAAGCTGACCCAACCTCTTTAACCCATCAGCCCGCACTCTCAAAGCAAGTGCACTCTAGGAAGTCAGACTCCATTTCCTTTAGCATTTGGAGAAGGCAGAAGCACAAAGAAGAATCCAGCTTAACCTGTGGCACATGGTAATCCAAGGACTAACGCACATCCCACACACAGAGCATTGCTGGTGAGATTTAAATGACTTGCATTTATTAATTATTATGTTCAGCGGTAACTCAATACTGTCTATCTTGTATTTGACTCTCATTGTATGTATTCCTATTTTCCCCAGTTTTCACCATATCCTATTCTTTCAATAAAGCATTCAGATCTATGCACATGCTCTGTTTTATTGGAGGATGGGTGGGTTTTGTTGCATGTCGAACTGCACACAGACTAACATGTAGTGAGGACAGAACAATAGAGAAAGGCAGCAAGGATGACCAAGGGACGGGAAGCTATGCCTTCTGAAGAAAAATTGAAGGAATCAATTATGCTTGGTCTTATGGAAGACAACTATGGGAATATGGTATCACTCTTCAAATGCCATCTAAAAGGTAAAAATCTATTCTCTCTCTGCCCAAAGTCCAAGACAATGAGAAATGGATTTATGTCACAAGGCAGATCCCAGAGCCCTTCATGGTATTGGACCTGGGTACTTGAGAGACCGCCTGCTGCCAATCACCTCCACTAGACCGATCAGATCCCACAGATTAGGCCTCCTCCGAATTCCATCCGCCGGCCAATGCCGACTGGCGACTACTCGGAGGAGAGCCTTCTCTGTGGCTGCTCCGACCCTCTGGAACGAACTCCCCGTGGAGATTCGAACCCTTACCACCCTCCAGGCCTTCCGCAAAGCCCTTAAAACCTGGCTGTTCTGACAGGCCTGGGGCTAAAGAGCTGTTGCCCCTGTCTCGAATGGTATGACTGTTGTGTGTTTTTAAATTATGTATTGTTATGTTTTGTCTTTTATTTTCTGTCTGTACCCCCCCCCTTCCCTGATTTGAATTGTGAGCCGCCCTGAGTCCCCTTCGGGGGAAAAGGGCGGCATATAAATATAATAAAATCAATCAATCAAATCAGTTAAATCGGTAACAAAGAGAAGCCCAATTCTGACATTCCCTATATAAACAATGAAATTTGATACATTATTGACCATCTATTTTGATATGGTTTAGGTTTAGGTTTATTAGATTTATATGCCGCCCTTCTCCCAAGGACTCAGGGCGGCATACAACATTCAAAGAAACACATAATACAAAAGTTAAAAAAAATTAAAGAGAATATCCCAAACCCAATTAAAATTGACAATGACATTTTTTTAAAAAAGAAAATCGAATTAAAATTAACAGTGATCAATAATTTGTTTTGTTTTGTTCAGACCAGGCTGGGCTTGCTGGAAAAGCCAACTTTTTAGGGCGCGTCGGAAGGACCGGAGGTCGGGGATTATACGAAGCTCCGGGGGCAGCTCACTCCAGAGGGAAGGCGCTCCCACAGAGAAGGCTCTCCCCCTGGGGGTCGCTAGCCGATACTGTCTGGCCAACGGCACCCTGAGGATGCCAACTCTGTGGGATCACACTGGACGATGGGAGGCTACTGGTGGCAGTAGGTGGTCTCGCAGGTACCCTGGATATTATCTCTTTAAAAGGCAGTGGCCCCACCAGAAAGGGTATTTCCTTTTGACTAGATATGCCTATTACTACAATTTCTTTATTGATTGGTTGCTTAAATATATATTATTATATAGGTCACTGTTTACACATCAGTCAAGGAACTTTGTGGATGTCGAAAACTCAAATTATATAGCACAAGAATAAAAAAGTAAAATTAAAAGTAAGGCAAATTTGAAAATCAATATCTTAAAAATAGAAAATTCTTCTAATTAACTATTTAAAACTTGGTGAAAGTGAAGAGGGTTTTCCCACATTCCTAAATATAGATAAGGAGAGAATCATGTGTATCTCCCTATAGAGGGTTCTTTATAGTCTGGGGCTACTCCTTTTAGGAGATACTAAAGAGTTGAGTTTATGGCAGCAAAGGAATCTTTCTAAAAGAGCTCCTGAGCTAAGTAATCAAGCAGGTTTAAAATGAGAGAAGTAGTCCTTCAGATGGTCAGTGCCCGATCAATACTGGAACAGAAATAGGGAGAGGATGCCACCAGCCAGGGGTGGGTTTCAACCGGTTCGCGGTGGTCCCTGCGAACCGGTTGGTCGGCGAACCTGGAAGTAAGTAACTTCCGGGAACGGCGAAGAGCCCACCTGCCCGCCCTCCTTACCCGGTTTTGACGAGTTCTGCGCTTCCACGCATGCGCAGGACGCATACAGCGCCAGTGCGATCCTCCAGGAGCAGCTGGAGCATCGCACAGACGCTAGTACGCATGCGTGCACTGCACGCGTGCACAAGGACGCCACCGGCCCCGTTCCAACCGAACCGGTTGGAACGGGGCGAGAAACCCACCCCTGCCACCAGCATATCCATAACTCAATTACTATATTAGAAAGTTAACAAATCCTTTTTATTTTACAAGTGAATAACAATGTCTTGCTATGAATATAAATCAATTAAGACTAGTATTATGATGACCTGTGGTGCTGCACTTCCATAGGAGTTTATAACTCTACCCAGACATTAATTTAAGTAGAATAATTCACAGGATTGGATTCCAACGGATTTAGGGTTACTTGATAACAATATCAAATTTGCCTAAAAGGTCTCAAGCATTCATTTATAATTATTCATATTTTTGCCTGGTTGAGACATTTGTCAAAATAGAACTTCAAAGGCATGATGATGATTATTATTTTAGCTAATGGAAAAGAGGCATTTTTTTTGACGTTCATAATTACGAACTAGCAACACATCTGGAGGGTGTCGATTTTGTGAAGCAGGTTTAGCCCAGCCTTTGGTTCAGTGCAGAATGCACAATGCATGTTGTCCTACTCACAAAGCCTGTGTCAAGCCTTCGCTTAAATCTCTCAAGAGAATAACTCAGAATGTCTTGAAGGAGTCTGTCCCGTTGCTGAGCATTAAGAATACTCATCTGCAGTTTTTACCTACTGTAGCTCTGCCTTCAGAAGCAATGGAGAACAATCTTTTCTTGCAGGCGTAAATTAGAAATATTTATGGAAGGAGTAACTACTTGTACTGAATCAATATCAGAGAGAGCCTATTAGTTTCCCACTTTCAACAAAATAGTCATTCATTTGTATTGTTAGGCCTAATGTACTAGATTAGACAGTGACAGAGATCTTATTGTTATTCCTCCATATAGCAGTCTTCTCATACATGGACGTAAACATAAATTTCAGACATGTTGGCTAGGAACTGTGTAAGTAGAGTAAAATTGCAACGACATATCCTTTTTTCTCCTATTTCTTTAAATCCAGGTGCAGGGGTGTCATCCTCATCTTTCGTTTCTTTTCTTTTTCTAATTAAAAAACTGTTGGTGACTTAACTATTCCAAGAAACCTGACTTCTCTGGAGCTGCATGTGGCTCTTTTATCTCTCTGTTGCGGCTCCCTGTTGCCGATCAGCTCCACAATTGATAGGGCTTTTGGTTAGGACAGTAGAGGAAAAAGGATGCTGTGTTAGGAGGAGACTCTAATAAAAGAGAATTTGATAACTAGACAGATTCTTTGGGTATTAAAGTTTCTTTACCATGTGGAATGGGAAAAAAGGAATGATTACCTTTAAGATTAGTTGTTCTGTTTGCTTCACCTAACTAAAACAAATGAAACAGGATATTGGTACCAATACCCCCTGTGGGGAGGTAAATGAGTAATGAATGTCATGTCTCTGTTTTGGGAGATTGTGTACGAGGCCTACATGACACAGGAAAGGGGTCTACGTGACACAGGAAGGCCAGGTATTTGGGGATGATCGATAAGTTGTCAAAGAGTATAAAAGACTGTAAACAACTGCCCTTCAGGGTTCAGATTTTTGCTTGCCCAATCGCTACTGAACCTTTGTGCAAATAAACCTCTTCCTCTGACAAAGAGCTGGTCTTGTCTCATTTTCTGCTACACTATGGTGGGGGAACCGGACTTCCAATTGGCTCCAGAATTGAAGGGAGGTGGGTGGAGGCTTCCACTTAGGACCTTTATGGCTCTTTGAGTGTTTAAGGTTGCTGACCCCTGTTCTAGATTCCCTCCTCCTTTATGTATTTTCAGATTTAAAAAGGTTGGTAATATAGTTACCAAGTTATAATGGAGTAGATGTTAATCATGGATTGGACATGCCTTTTCAAACACATGTTTAGTATACTCAAGCAAATCTTGTTACCGACCTCTGTTTACTAAAAAATTAAAAAAAAATAAAAATTAAATATTTTTTTTTAAAAATCCATCTTCAAACTTTTCATCAATCATTTGAAAGTTGTTCAAGCTACTTACATTGCATTTAAAAAAAAACGTAGCTAAATGGAAAGTTCCTTTTCATTACAATGTTCTTTTACATTCAGGTTTGAGATTCGGTACTAGGAAACCTATCAACAATGGGATAGCCATTTTTTAAAAAAAATACTGGATACAATACTGGAAGAAGGAAGACTTGCCTACAACTCAAGAATGGACATTGAAAGTCACAAACCTAGCCAAGATGGCAAAAATATCGGCATATCTTAAAGACCATTCAAATGAGAGATATAAACGAGACTGGAAAAAATGGATTGACTATATACAAAACAAATATGGGACTAAGGAATTACAAATAGCCTATGCTTAAGATTAGGAATAATCTAAACTGTTCATAGCTAGTGCAACAGGAAGAAGCTGAGTTCAATGCAGAGATGTTATTAACTTCCTTTTTTTATTTCCTTTGTCTTAATATATTTTAGACTGTGTTTGTTAAAAATCTATATCGTTTACGGGCTCTGGGAAGTCGGGGGGGGAAGGGAGGTGGGGTGTTGGGGGGGAGGGGGGATACATAGTATGTGTTAGATTTTAAGGTAATGTGACTGCACTTGTATACTGTTGCTTTTTAATTCCACTGTAAAAATAGGACAAGCTGAATATATTAATAGATTGTAGAAATACACTGAAGGGAAGAGTAGAGGGATAGAAGAAAGAGGGGTAGAGAGGGTGGGAGAGAGGACTGGAGGGAGGGAGAGAAGGAAGGGAGGGAGTGTATCGGGAGAGAGGAGTGGTAGAGGGGGAGGGGAAGTAGGGTAGAGGGGAATGATGGAGGGAAGATGGAAAGTTGGAGGGGGGCGAAAGAAAGGGTGTATGGAGGGTCGAAGAGGTATAGTGGGTTTCTATTTTGGGGGGTATTGTTGACAAGAGGAATGGCTGTGTTTATTGTTTAATGTTATATGGCCCCGGTTATGCACAGTATATATGTGACGGTACGAAAATGAAAATGGAAAATAAAAACACATTTACATTAACAATGGGATAGCCATTTGTTGTTGTTAAGGGTTTTTTTTTTTTTTAAAAAAAAGCATAATTCAGATGGATACAATATAATGGTATAATCATAATCTAATAATCAATTAAACATTGGTGGCTATGGTGTTATATTGGATGTGTTCTCCCTGTGCATTCAAAAATAAATTTGTCAAATTCCTTATTTCCACATGATGGAAACCTGCAGTACCAAAATAAATTATCTCCACTGTTCCTAGAATAGTAGTAATCAGGTCCCATAGCTAGCTAAATTATGGAGACAGCTGGACGTCATATTGTAAGTACTGGAAAGCTACGGATGCTGCTTTAATTGTGGACTGCAATGTTTGAAGTACTGGGATCCAACACAAATATAGTTAGAAATAGGGGTTCTGTCACATTGCCCCAAATGAGCCAACACCATAGACAACACACAAACAAACAAACAACAAACAAACTAACAAACCTGACTGTACAAAGTTGGCTAAATGAACAGTAAGGAATGGTTGTGGTAAGGAATGCTGAAATTAATTAGTTATAACAGTGCTTCCATTTACTCTTAAGTCCAAAATTAACTGCATCAAAGACAATGTCAAATGCCTGTTTCCAGCAATATATTCTTTAGTTTTTATTAATGGCTTTTTTGTTAATAGCTAAATATAGCTTTTACTATAGTTCTGCATATGACACGTTTACGTGAAATTGCTTATTATTCATTTTCCATGGTTCAATAGGATTTAATGCTAGTGGCAATTCCGGTAATGTCGTCAAAATTCTGCTTTCTTTGTGTTTGGCATAGACATTGGCCATGCATGAAATATCTCATCTGTACCAAACACTGATGGATGGCTTTTCCTTTCATTTCTAATGAGCCACTGCAAAGTGCTCACACCATTTTATATTTGTTTGTTCGAAGATCATACTTTACTAGGATTTCTCTAAAGATGTCACGAGGCTTTCTGAAAGCCATTGAACAAAGGGCAAAAGAACAAACAAAATTGATTTTATTATGACTCATCTCAAATGAGATGCATTACAGAGGGGTTAGATTAAAAATAATGAGGTCGCCAATTTTCTTCTTCTACATTTTTTCCCTTGTAATTGCAATTTTTTCCTACATAAAGAAATGATGTACCCAACTCACTCTGTTGGGTGCAATGAAGCAAATTATCAAACCAATTAATATATTTGTTTAGATGGTTCTATGGCATTTGCTAATGCTTAAAAGATAAAGATTTCATTCCATGAGATTTATGATATGCACACTCCTGTTCCAGTATCTATTCAAGCAAGGCAGCTGATGAGCTACTATTACTGGTATACACATGGCCAAGGTAATACTATATCTTGTAGGCCAAATAAATCTAGACTTCACTGTGATGTAATATATACTTTCACCTACTTTCCTAAGGTCTGAGACCTTGTCTCATTAGAGATAAGTATGTGGATCTAAAATCTTGCAAAAATAATGAATTAGTGCACTATGCATTAATGTACTATTGCTCTTGTATTTTTTACATTATCCAAATAGTAACTGTTGACTATATGAAAATAATTTGAATAATACTCACACAGAAATTAATCGTAGTATGCAAAATATGTCAGCACACTAAATCTGTCACTATTTATTAGATAGAAGAAACAAGAGACAGTTATTTCTAACAAAATAAAATGTTACACAAGAGTTTTGTTCTTAACATCCAGTTTTGGTCGTCACAATGTAAAAAAAAGACGTTGAGACTCTAGAAAGAGTGCAGACAACAGCAACAAAGATATTTAGGGGATTGGAAGCTAAAACATATAAAAAATGGTTGCTGGAATTGGGTATGATTAGTTTGATGAAAATAAGGACTAGGGGTGTCATGGTAGCAGTGTTCCAATATCTCAGGGGCTGCCACAATGAAGAGGGAGTCAAGCTATTTTCCAAAGCACCTGAGGGTAGGACAAGAAGCAATGGGAGGAAACTAATAAAAGAGAGAAGTAACCTAGAACTAAGGTGAAATTTCCTGACAGAGCAATTAAACAGTGAAACAACTTGTCTCCAGAAGTTGTAAATGCTCCAATATGGAAGTTTTTAAGAAAAGATTGGATAATCATTTGTCTGAAATGCTGTAGAGTTTCCTGCCTAAGCAGGGGGTTTGCATAGAAGACCTCCAAAGTCCCTTTCAATTTCTATTCTATTTTATTCTTGAAGAGAATTTTATTTTCTTTTAAAAAAAAGAAAAAAAAATACAATACTAAAACATAAAACCAGAGAGAAAGAAAAGAATGGAATAGAAAGAAAGTATGAAGTACTGTGCAAAGAAAAAAGGAAAATAAGAAAACAGAAAAAAATAGTCAAAATAATATTTAAAAATGGAATCTTTTGTGCAATAAATTCAAAGCAAATGAATAATTTCTCACTCCCAATACTGTTAGGTGCACAATTCACTTTTTTCCCATAACATCCCACCCCCAAGTTCTATCTAATCCAAAGTATTGTCATTTCTGTGCAAATATTTGCAAAAAGTTCATAATGGAATGTCCAGAATTTTACAAATCCAATTCTTATTTTAACCCTGATAAAAAAAAATTGTCTTCATATTCCTTCATTTTGCCTCTAGTGAACAGAAATTTACTGACGGCCTTTTCTATTACCCAAAGGACTAGTTTGAAAAACATGTGAATGTATAAATGACGAGTTAACATCTGGAATGAGCAACATGGAATATATAGTCACTCTATCACAAAATGCCCATTTTTTTTTAATGCCTGGCCAATAATTCTTTAAAGTGACTCTAGATTGAAAGACACTTCAGAAATGAAGATGGCTGTCAACTGAAGCAGAAACTGAAGATTGGTTGGTTGGTTGGTTGGTTGGTTAGTTGGTTAGTTAGTTAGTTAGTTAGTTGGTTAGTTAGTTAGTTAGTTAGTTAGTTAGTTAGTTAGTTAATTAGTTAGTTAGTTAGTTCATGCAGGCTGGAAAGCAAATACTAAAGTCCTGGGAGTGACCTGATAAATCAGGAAGAGCAGCAGGTTAAAAAAAAAAAGGAATAGAGTAAGGTGAAATGAAGGGTTCAATGGGGTTTATGAAAAAGGGTGTTTGGTGACCGGTCATATTCATATGAATTTGTTAATTAGGACTTCTGGCATGTTCTCAATATTCTTATTGGTTTGAAAATATCAAAGACATCTGTTAATACTGCATCAGTGTGTCTGAATAAATCTGTGATGGTATTGTCCTGTTTTTTCCCCTCTTGGTCCCTCACTGGCCATCAATTGTATCTGTCAAGGTTGAATGGAAACAAGGATGCTGAATTACAGATATTTACACCAGACATATGCACAGCTACCGAGAGCCGATAATATTGAGGATAGGACACCTCTATATGGATGATGTATGTTTACTAGATCTAGTCTATAATGCCCAAACAGGGCTTCACTAAGGCTAAATGTACAGATATTTACAAAACCTCTTTTTTCCCCTTCAGCATTAAACATTATGAATGGAATTCAATGATTCAATGTACTCATGTCATGAAGAAAGGATGGCGGTGAGGTCTGCTTCTCCTATATGAGCCGAGGTGGCACAGTGGTTAGGGTGCAGGCCACTTCAGCTGACTGTTATCTGCAGTTCAGCATTTCTAATCTCACCGGCTCAAGGTTGACTCAGCCTTCCATCCTTCCAAGGTGGGTGAAATGAGACCCCAGACTGTGGGGGCGATGTGCTGACTCTGTAAACCACTTAGAGAGGGCTGAAAGCCCTATGAAGCGGTATATAAGTCTAATTGCTATTGCTATTGCTATATACAGGTACCCCTGAATGTTGCCTGCCCACCAGGGTGGCAGTGAGCTGAGCACAAGTCAAACAGATGGCAGGCTCAGGTGACAAACTGGTTGGTCAGATTTTTTTGTCACAACCCATGGATCTATAATAGTGGTGGGATTCAAAAAAATTACTACTGGTTCTGTGGGCATGGCTTGGTGGATGTGGTGTGGCTTGGTAGGTGTGCCAGGTGAAGGATACTGTAAAATCTCCATTACCTCCCCATTCCAGGGGAAGGTTACTGCAAAATCCCCATTTCCTCCCCATCAGCTGGGACTAGGGAGGCAGAGAATAGATGGGGACAGGGGCAGTCAGAGGTGGTATTTACCGGTTCTCCAAACTACTCAAAATTTCCACTACCAGTTCTCCAGAACTGGTCAGAATCTGCTGAATACCACCTCTGACCTATAACCATCTCGGTCAAAATGCAAACACAACCCAGATGTTGCATTTGATCCAAGATGACTCAGAAAGTGGACTCTACTCTTGTGGGAAAAAAATGCTAGGAAGATGATGATGATATGAACAAAGGATATTTCATTCACAGAATGAATCTGAGTCCACTATTTCTTCCATTCATTGAACAAATGTGCTACATTCTAATATATCGGCTAACTTTCTAATCCATCCTAGTGTTTTATTAGAACTTTTAAAGATTTCACATTACATCTTGGTCTTTTCCCTAATGTCTTCAATTCTATTAAACTCCCAAATAATCATTATTCTAAAAAGTTGGCTCGAAAAGAGCAAGTGATATGTCACTGCAACTTTGCATAAGAAATGGCCTATATAATGGCCGCCTCCTAGCAAATCAATGTGCCTAAAACATATTTGGCCCTAAATAACTAGATTTTTTTTACATTACCACGGAAGTGAAAAATAAATTGGAATATAAATGTTAATTTCAGTGCTGAGTTCACTCTGCCTTCTGTTGCTACTGGCACTGCTTTAGCTGTTGTTGCCTTACTATGTTTGACTGTGCCTTCCCCAACAGCAATGAACAGCTTCGGCTACAGATGGAGAATCTGTATAGTGCTTACTGGACCCAGATGCTAAACTTTGGAACCCTTCTTACTATCAGCATCTGGCTGTTCCCTGGCAACCCAGCTCTATTTCTAGTTGTGTGGAAAGCAATGTCTCAGCCAACTCAAAATTATGTCCACTTTTGCAATGGAGAAAGACAATGGAAAGGAAGGGAGGCAGGAGGAAAGGGGGGAAAAATAGCTGTATGGAAAAAAAGTTATAATTTTGTGATATATGTACCAAATTAATGCAAATATCCAGAGAGCAGCAAGAAAGCCAGAAGTGATTCATAGCAATAGTCTAAGCAGAGAAGATTCTACCTTGATTTGGAATTGCTCATTACTTCTTGCATCCTTTTTGACCCTGAGTAAATTTATGCACCACAATGCCTGCACCGAGTAGTTAAGTAGTTAAGTTGAACATGAACAAATAATCAGTACAAATGTTGTAATTCTTAATTCTTACAGGTCACAAATAGGAAATGTCAGGAAGCACCCCAAACACTCTTTAAAAAAAAAAAAAGTAATTCAAGTGTATGAAATTTCAAAATATCATGTGATCTGGCAACCTCAATTTACTCATTAGCAGAGTAAACTGATTAATCACCAATTTAGAAGCCCATTTTGATGCCTTTCTAAGTTGACTATTTAAATAACAGTTATGTTTAAATTTGTTCAATTGGTATTTCCATATTTTGCTTATATGACCTTTCCCCAAACCTTTGATAAAATTGTATTGGTTGTATTTTTTTATATAAATCTTACTCTTTTTTTCACTTTTGAACCTTTATGTGTTATATTTATAAAGCATTTATCTTTGGCTTCTAAATGTCATTCTAAAATGTTCTTTGTACCCCTATAACATAAAGGAAATATCTTTGTTCTTCGTTACTTTATATGGTAAAATACATGCACATTACATACACACACTTTCATATATTAACTTTTAGAATTTAGCTTTATGATTGTTGTAGTTTTCTAATTCACTAATTTTTGTCTCTGTTATTTTTAATATTTTCAGAGTATTTTAATTGCCAATATGCCATTATCTTAGAATTTGTCTATAAAACCACATACATATAAAATAAAACCCTTTAAATCAAAAAGGTCAGAAAAAAACAATAGCAGGATTATTATTTTTAAGTAAATGCATCAAATCATGGGCTTGGGAAATTAAATAGCTCAATCAATTCATGGGTGGCCTAGATTTATACATTAATGCTAGTTGTCATTAACATTCATATAAGTAAACAAGCAAACAAACAGGTAAATAATAGAAGAACAAATGGGAGGAGATATAACACTATCCCTTGAAATGAGAAGAAATAAAATGAAAGGACTAAAACAAAAGTTCCTCGATATATTCCTTGATACCTATCCCGCTAATCAACTACTTTCCTATGGTTTCGGGCAGTGGTGAGATTCATTTTTTTTTTAATATCAGTTCTGTGAGCATGACTTGGTGAGTGTGACTTGGTGGCCATGGCAGGGGAAGGATACTGTAAAATCTCCATTCCCTCCGCACTCCGGGGAAAGGTTACTGCAAAATCCCCATTCCCTTCAGATCAGCTGGGATTCGGGAGGCAGAGAACAGACAGGGGCGGGGCGAGGCAGAGGTGGTATTTACTGGTTCTCCGAACTACTCAAAATTTCCACTACAGGTTCTCCAGAATTGGCCTGAACCTGCTGAATACCATCTCTGATTTGGGGGCTTGGCCCTGAATTCAAGGCCAAATTCCAGTCAGAAAACCTGAGTATTCACCCTTCTCTGAAAAAAAACAGCTAAGGCTTCTCAGGGAAAAAGAAACTGTTAAAATGGCTGAAATATTAAAACAAGGAGAAAATGCAAAGTGTTATACCTTCTTATAAAAACTATTGAACACAACTGTAAGATTCCTGTTTCTTGGATTTGTTGTTGCAGTGCTAAGTGCAAGAAAGTATGTCTATTGTCACCTGATTGTTGTTGTAAGCAGAGAGTAGGTGCAGTTATAAAATATTTAGCTAGCAGGGCCCTAAAATCCATTATCAAACAAAGGAAAACAATGGGGAAAGGAGGGGGATCAAAATCTATTTGAGTTTGGATTATTTGTTTAATATTGATCAGTTTTCATATTCTTTGAAAGAGCTATCATCTATCATTCTTCCCATGCGTACATATTTGTCAGCTGTACATATTTCTTCATAATACCTACTTAAGAGGTATAAACATCTTCTGAAAATGAATTGGTGAGCTTCTGTTTTGGTTCTGATCCAAATATGATGTCTATTGCAGGCTCCAGACCAAAGTATCTTTTTATCTAAAGCAATTAAGGCGTTCTTAATCATTTCCCCTTGTACCCCTATTTCCAGTAGTCAGAGAACAACAGCAATAATAATAGTGCAAGATCATTGCTTTAATAAACTTCAAAGTCATGAACATTAGAGTTGTCCAATGGGTAGAATTTTAAAGGCAACAGTGCTTTTGAGCAAGTAAACACAGCAGTATTTGCCACGCCAGAGGTGCGTTCCTACCAGATCGCACCTATTTGGTAGAACCGGTTTGTCAAATCTACCGAACCGGTTAGAAGAGGTTTGTTTATTTATTTAATTTAATTTCCACCAGTTCCACTAGTGGACCTGGAAAGCAGGCCACACCTAGAGAAGAGGTTCCAAATTTTTTTGAAACCCACCACTTGCAAGGATCTTGTAACTTGACAGCTTTAAGACTTGCATGCTTCAATGCCAGAGTTTCTGAATAGCTACTTGGACTGACCTAAGTACTAATTCATAATTTCATATCTGGTCACATGGGCAGCAAGCCACTCCCATCTGGTCAGAGAGTAGGTTCCAACAATTTTTGAAACCCACCACTGTGCCACGCCTTACATCAAAGAAGACATTATCCCAGGAAATGGTGGCTAATCATAGAAAAAGCTGCAGCAGCTTTAAGGAATTACAGACAGATACTACATTTGAGTCACCAGATGGTCTAAATCACTCCTTGGTCTTCAGATCCAAACTCTGCTGGGCACTACTAAGCATGAATGGCCTTCTTGTGAAACCAAAACTAGTGCTAGCCCCATGATTAGAGTAATACTGTAGTCCAGTGGTTCCCAAACTTGGCAACTTTAAGACTTGTGGACTTCAACTCTCAGAATTCTGCTGGCTGGAGAATTCTGGGAGTTGAAGTCCACAAGTCTTAAAGTTGCCAAGTTGGGAACCACTGCTGTAGTCAATGAGTCATGTTAAGGTCTGTTTCTCCGGATATCATATAAAATCTTCCTGCTTTGTTTCTTTCTCGATGAACTTAAAATGTCACTATTCATGACAGAAAGAAATACCTAAATTTGCCCTTGATTGCTTTACTTGTTTGATATATATATTCTATTCCGATCACAGCTGATGCAATCTGCATCCTGGACAGCCATCTGTGGGGGAATAGTTTAATTTGGATTCCTGCATGCAACAGAGGTTGGGCTCAGTGATACATAACGGTCATTTCCAATTCTGGGATGCTGTGAATTTGGGTGCATCCAACACACTCCTCCTTTCCAGTTTAGAAACTATTTGTTGTACTTCTTCCCAGAACAACAGAACATTGCCAACAATGTACATCACATTTTGCACACTGTGCTGCATGTGATCACACAAATTTTGGCTATCTTTAGCAAAGATTGTGATTGTTCCCATTCAAACTCAATGAGACATACTACACAATCGCTCTATTGCTTCATGCCCAGGGGTCACATTTTTTGACAGTTTCTCACAACAGCGGTAGTTTTATATGAAACCCTATTCAAACATAACATTTTAAACAACTTACTTTCCAGACATGGCAAAACATTTTTCAAGCTAATGTTTCTACTTAGAGCTGAAAATAAAGCAAAATGGGTGCCCTTGATACTTGGGTGAAGTAATAATAATATTAAAAAGCTCATTCAGGTGGAAGAGAAAAGGAAATGGTCGCTTTGGTGAACACACATTAAGCATATTTGCCGCAAGAATTATAAAAGCGTATTTAAATATTTGTATAGCTTTCTCTTAGAAGTTATCTATTGCTCCCTAATGTACGCAGGTGGTTGAGGGAACTCAGGCTGAAGCTATAAAATAAAGATGCAAATAATGAGAACTTCATTTAAATGAAACATTTTATGGCATGAAAAGTACATTTCTTATATCATAAATACTCTCAATACACAAAGTATTATGTAATTCTTATATTTGATTGTAGCAAAACAATATATTCTAATATTAATGTAACTTCAATGTCCTGTTTTTAGCACACTGCATAATCATGGAAGATTTGAATGAATATTCCAATAAATCAAGGGATATTCTAATTGCCATCTCAACTTACTTAGGATGATATGAAGTGAATTGAAAGAGATTACTTTTGGGATCATATATTGGATCATATACAAAACCCATCACAACATTTGAAGTCCACATGAAGTTTCTGAGACATTCTGAACACAATTCAGTACTCCCACAATATCAGTGATTATTTCAGGAATAGATTCTGTGGCTTCATAGAGTCATAGAACTATGGAATTGGAAGGGACTATAATTGCTATCCAGTCCAAGAAAATCAATTATGCCATCCTGACAACTATCCAGAATCTTCTTTAAAATATCCAGAGATCATGAACTTAAAACTTCCATAGCACATATTGTTCCACTGCAAGACAGTTCTTATTGTTGAGAAATATTTCCTTATATTTAAATCAAACCTAAATAGGTACAAGTTTTATGCATCATTTCTGAGACTAATTTCAATAAAAAAATAATTTTGTATGTTTCTCTTTTATGTACCTGAACACAAATATCTTTTCTCCTCTAGTTATTTTTTTCTCCAGACTAAATATCCCCCCCCTTCACAGCCAGTTTTCTTCTTTGAACATGTTCGCAAGTTCCTATATCAGAATTATTGTCCCTTCTAAACATGTCAACATGCTTCTGGTAATGTGGTTCCCAGAATCCTACATAGTGCAGAATGGAGGGGAATAAGGATTTCAAGTCTCCTTGACTGAATGTTTTCTTCTAAAACAATGTTAATGTTGATGTTTATTGGTCTTGTATGCCACCCACTCACGAAGGACTCCGGGCGGCTTACAATAAACAAGGGAAGGGGATAAATACATAAAACAACACTTTAAAATACACAACAGTCACAGTTTCCGTGGGACTGGATATTTTGAGAGCCCCCCGGCCTGCTGGAGCAGCCAGGACTTAACGGCTTTGCGGAAGGCCGGGAGGGTAGTAAGGGTCCGGATCTCCACGGGGAGGTCGTTCCAAAGGGCTGGAGCTGCGACAGAGAAGGCTCTCCCCCGGGGAGTCGCCAGCCGACATTGGCTGGCAGATGGAATCCGGAGAAGGCCTAGTCTGTGCGATCTAATCGGTTAACACTTCTAGTAGCTGTTTCACATTTCTGGACCATGTTATACTTATTGTTAATGATCATATCCAGTTCCAACTGGTTCCAAATAATGAATGGAACTAAATCATCCTGGATGGTTTTATATCTATTTCCTCCCTAAATGTAATGCCTTACATTTCTCTTTGTTAAAGGCATCTCCAATGTCATTGACCTTCAGTGGGGTTTGACACCTGCATAGAATTGGGTTTTTTTCCCTCCACATCAGATCAATGACCTGAGCCAAGTTTCAAAATTAATCTTTCACTTATTATTTAAAATTCTAAAAGAGATATAGTATTTAACAATTCCTTGTTAACTTGAACTTAAAGCTCATGCAGCAGGAAGTGAATAATGTTTCTGGTAAGTCATTTATTTTCCAATTGATTAAGAAGAAAATTTCAGAAAATAACAAAGACACCAAAGCTGTTTGAAAATGGGAATGCAGTATAACCAGGACATATACATAGAAAAGCATGGAATGCAATTATGGACTTTATGACTTTGATCTAGTGCCAAACAAGATGACCCATTAGCAACTCTACTTTCTTTAAATGAATTTCAAAAACAAAATGTCCCTACGGATTTAAGTTCTTGGATCCATTTCTTAAAATATAATTATTTTTGTCATGTGGTTTGGCTTTGAAGCCACAAGTTACTTTTTTTTTTTTTTTCAAATTTCTTCCAGTCCTTCAGGTGCCAATATTATCCTGTTTTTTACATCAGACAATTTGATATTTCACTGGTTCATTGCGCTGATGTCCAGTTTCCGATAAATCCATGAGCAAATAGGGAAAACAGATAGTGAAACATCCCAACATTTTAGTATATATTGTAACCCAGCAAGAAGCTGTGTGGTAAAGAACAAACCAGCCACAGTCAAGGTGACCAGACATCCTGTTTTTGGCGGGACAGTCCTGATTTTTAACAATTTGTCCCTTGTCCCGCGGCATTTTAAAAAAGTCCCGATTTTTGGAAAGAATGCTCGACAAGCTAGGGAACGGCGGGAGAACGGGAAGGGAATATACGGTTTTCGGCGGCCATGTGGCTATTGTGGAATACGCGCTGTCCTTATCAGGAACTAATGCTGCGACTGAACACGCTTTTTCTATGGTAAATAAAGTGTGGACATCAGAAAAATCACAATTAAGTGTTGAGACTTTGAAAGCCATTTTATGTGTGAAATATAATTTAACAAATTCTTGTGAAAAATTTCATGACCTTTTAAACAACGACAGCAATCTACTAAAAAAAAATTCACTCAAATGAGAAATATGCCAAAGAATAAAATAATACTATACATAATTTTTCAATGTATTATATTTGTAAATTGTACATGTGGAAATTGTTATATATATATATATATATATATATATATATATATATATATATATATATATATATATATATATATATATACATACATACACACACACACACACACACACACACACACACACCACACACACACACACATATATATATATATATATATATATATATATATATATATATATATATAACAATACTATTTTTGCGTTCTATGAAAATGTTTGTTGCTCCATATAGACCAAATTTTTAATCAAGAACTCCCCCCCCCCCCGGGCAATGGTATCCCGCTTTACCAATGTTAAAATCTGGTCACCTTAGCCACAGTGCTTTGCCGTGGAGGAGAGGAGGAGAAAAAAATCCTGGGTTGTCAGGCAAAGAAACAACAACTACAATGCTTCTCATTTTCTCCCCATCAGGCTGCCAGCAAGACAAGCTACACATAAAAGTAATGTCTGTCACGAAGCTGTCCCAAGTGCCTCAGAATTGGTGATCTATTCTGTGAGTTTCACTTTCTCAGATGTACTTGGACAACCCAGAATTTGCAAGCCAGCCCTGGACAGTAGGGGAACCTGAAGCTTGCAGAAAGAGACTTCCCAATCTTAATCTTCCCCAAAGATATTTGTGGAAGAATAAGATTGTCAGATATTTCAAAAGCTGGCAGTACTATAGATATTCAGTTAGATTTTCTATATCAGAACTTATGGGGTTGCATGATATGGAGAAGGCGATTCTGTTCTGAACATCAGAATTTAAAGTAATATTATAATATGTACATATCCCAAAGGCAAGCTTATTCATCATTTATGACTTCTCATTTTGATTACGCTCAGTATGTCTTGATGATGCATATGTAGACCTGTTTATAATTCCTTTCTACCTCAAACCTTGATAACTATATTGCTCCTTTTTCACTGCTGTTTCTGCCTTTCTTCTGGTAGAGATAAACTAATCTCTTTTATTATAATATATGGAAGCCACCAGAACAGCAGACCTTTTTCATGTGGTAAAGCAAATCCGCCTCATTTATTACTGACGGCATAAAAAGGCTTAAAATAAACTTCTCTCCTTCCTCAGTTTGAAATCTAAGAAAAGATTATTTTGGTTTCATTAAAACAGAAGAATACTTTAGGGTTCTGTCCCCTATGATGTGCTTTTGAGCTACTGGAAATAAAATCTTAAGAGTATTTATAATACAATAATGCAGTCCCATTAGACTTAATAAGACTTGTATAAGAATGCACTTTGAAGCATCTAGAAAGAGGTGCCAAGTATTGTATTAACTATATTTCGGCATCTGATTCAAGAAAAGACTGATGTAATATTTTTTTTTTAAAGTCCCGTCTTACAGAAAGAATAAGAATTATTCATTTGAAACCAGATATGGACTAAACAGGAACCCGAAAACAAACTTTTTCATCAGAAGACCAAACAGCTTGTGATGGATAGCCAATTAAATAAATAAGACAATTCAAGTTAGCTTATTCAAGCTTACAAAGCTTTTCTGGCTTATTCTGAATGTGCAGTCAAGCGATTCCATGATGACCTTTCCCTGCCAGCAGGATAATTTCTTGTCAACACCAACAGAATGAGAGAAATGCTCTTGCAATACCTTTGAATCCTTTCATTCTAGTGGTGAAATTTTGGCATCAAAAGAACTATGATTAGCAGCAAAATATAAACAAATATAAAAAAACATTCAGAACTGAGGGTTGATGTAATCATTTACAGCGTCACCAAAAATGAAGCTCTGGCATTACTTTTTTAACTCTGGGCTGAACAGATAGATCTATTTGCCTTTCATTTTAGAGAAGAAAGCAAATGAAAATAAATTGAAAGACCAAGGAGGCCAAAATCTGTTATGTATTGATCTGTTTTAAATTATTCAGAGAAGCTAGTAAGCAAACAATAAGAAATAGTCCCTTCTGCTTTCCAGCTTTATATCAGCCGGGGTGTTCAATTTTGGCAACTTTAAGACTTGTAAACTTTAACTCCCAGAATTCCCTAACCAACATGGTTGTCTGGGGAATTCTGGGACTTGAAGTCTACAAGTCCTAAAGTTGCCAAAATTGAACACCCCGGCTGATATAGAGAGAGAGCAGTGTAGGGGTTACATCTGCATAACACAGTCCCATATCAATAAGGGACCACCAATGAGAATAAGAAGGATAGCAACATTCCCGACTAAAGGACAATTCCATTCCTACTGATAAAATATGACAATTCAAATAAGTGAAGAGGTTTCTTGGATGATAAGTGAATGTCTCCCAAGAAAAACAAAGAGAGGCCAGTTGCCTTTGAAAAAAGCATTGTGGGAGCAACCATGACCTGGATAACTGAGAATATCTATATATTTATAACACGCACATGGACACACACACATGCACATACATACACACATTATAGAAATAAATTGCACCAAATTAAGCATTGACTACTACCTTCAGATGAGCAAAACACATGCCAGGAAGTAACTCCCATAAATTCATTAAGTATGTCAAGGAGTCTTCCAAATCGAGAAACAATAACAATTCAGCATTTGTAAATCAGAACTCAGCTTCTTAATGATTATTTAGAGAATGTACATGCGCGTTGTAAATTTTGTCACATAAGGTAGTAACATACATATGGCCAATGAAATGTATTGTGCTTTATCTTTGAACCAATGCATTTAAAAACTATTTTAACCCTGGCCTCTGCTTTCTGGGGTTGATCCTGCAATACTCTAGCTTTTTTCCCCCTCCTGGCGCAGTGGTTAAATGCAGCACTGCAGGCTACTTCAGCTGACTGCAGTTCTGCAGTTCGGCTGTTCAAATCTCACCGGCTCAGGGTTGACTCAGCCTTCCATCCTTCCGAGGTGGGTAAAATGAGGACCCGGATTGTTGTTGGGGGCAATATGCTGACTCTGTAAACTGCTTAGAGAGGGCTGAAAGCCCTATGAAGCGGTATATAAGTCTAACTGCTATTGCTATTGCTATTTTTATTGGTTAGCCTCCTCCATTAACTGGCAGGAAATTATTATTTTAGACCAGAATTACTTATTCACATTAAAACTGATGGGTGACTTTGGGTGAGTTATTCTCTCTTAGCCCAGCTCACCTCACATGATTGTTGTTGTGGGGGAAACAGGAGGAGGAAGCAGTATTTGATATGTTTGCTGCCTTGAGTTGTATGTAAACAAAACTGGGGTAAAAATCTTAAAAATAACACTAACAGCATAAGGGTTGTCTGGAATATATCCTGACAGTCCAAATTTGCTTTCCAGTATCCAAGTCTCAGGAATGAAGCAGTGAAGAGGTTACGGTAAGTATCAAACAAATGGGTGATTTTAGCAATGGGATAAGGGCAGGGAAGATGATCCTTCACATTATTTTGCAGAAAGAAAAAAAAATTCTAATGAGCAAACCACTGTTGAAAAAGTATAGTAGTCATAACAGTAGTTTGACAGGCATTGTAGCATCACAATAATTGATGCAGCTATGAAAGTAAAAAATATATACACAGTACATATACTAAATACAGGTCAAATGTGTAAAGGGGTTGGACTTGAAGACCTCCAAGGTCTCTTCCAACTCTAATATTCTGTTTGTTTAAATATGTATAAATATGCCTGTCTTTTCAGTTAGTGCAATATATTCCTCGTCACTGATAAACAAATTTGTTGATCCTATACTATTTTTCTCCCTCCTTCTACTTCTCTTCCTCCTCCTCCTTCTCATCATTATCTATTAAATTTATACACCACAAATGTGGTGGTGATTTATTGGTGAATAAAGAAGTTCTGAGTGGCTTACAAGGAAATTTACAGTCTCCTGGTTTTCAGCCTTGTGCCTTTAACTATTACGCCCAACAATGTTTCTTCCTTCCTCTGTGTATATGCAGAATGTAGAAATAGATTTCTACAAATTATGTAACACATACAGTACATGCATGCACTGTGCATATATATGTGTGTGTGTGCAGTTTGTGTCTATACACATATACCAGAGGTGGGTTCCTACCAGTTCGCACCTATTCGGTAGAACCAGTTCGTCAAATCTACCGAACCGGTTAGAAGAGGTTCCACCAGTGGACCCGGAAGGCAGGCCACACCTACAGAAGAGGTTCCAATTTTTTTGAAACCCACCACTGGTCCTTGCACATAATTATTCTACACTATCATGCTCATATTTATAAAACTCAGTGCCTTTGTGAAAATAAGGATGACTACTGAGTTTGTGGTGCAATCAGAACATTGTGTGTGTTGCAGTTGTTTTAACGCAAACCAAAGATGCCTTTTAAAAAACAAGTTTACATCATATTCTTATGCATGCCAGTGCTGTGTGTGAGGTAATTTAAGGTGGTTCTGACAAGTGTCGTCGGCATCTTCATATCCGGTTACATGGGAGGCAAGCCACTCCCACAAAGGAGGCCACACCCACAGAGTAGGTTCGAACAATTTTTGAAACCCACCACTGATGCAGAAATAGATTTCTACAAATTATATAACACATACAGTACATGCATGCACTGTGCAAATATATGTGTGTGCAGTTTGTGTGTATACACATACACACACTACAAACTTACACACAGATATACACAATGCATACTATACATACACATATATCTATATGCATACATATATACCGTAAATACACACACCAATACACACAGAGATATAATAGGGCCCTATTATACCTCAACAAAATGAAGCCAAAGTTAGTTGCATTTTTAAAAAGAGTACTGTGATGGATTGAAAAAAAATCTTGCTAATTTTGCATTTGCTGGTACATTAATGGAAATAGTTATTAAAATCAAAATTAAAGTTAAGAGACCTGACCCAGATTAATTCTTTTGTACTTCATGCATGGAGACTCTGACTGTTCTCTGATGTCTCTATGAATAAACAAGTAAGCCAGGAAAACTGCTTTTTATGTCAGCCGTTTTGGGTATTAAAGAGATAATATACCTTGAAAGCTGATCATAAATCACTGGGCATGAAACAGAGGCTTTTAAAAATGAGGAATATAATACTTTTCTCCTTTCAGTATAAAAGAGGATTAAATACCTGCACATTTCCATACAATCGTTTTTTTTTTCCTTCCTCAATGGACTGCTTAATACACGTCAGCACTCCAACAAACTCTTGATCCCAGTATGTCAAAAGCTTCTTAATAATTGCAGTAAAGTGATTTTGAAAGCTCAACAACAGGTTGCAGCATGTAGCCAAACTTAGTAAATTTGTGGAAAAAAAACTCAGAAGGGACAGGTGTTGCTAGATTTGAATGAATACCACCCCCAAAAATTCATAGAGCTATAATATTAGACTGAACAGTTAAAAAGTTGAGAAAAGGTAGCTTACTTTCATAATATCTGCCTAATAAGCTAGATATACACATCCATGTAATCATCAGAAGTAATTCTTGACTCAAGAGAGTCCTTCTGACTAATCAACTTTAGAACTTCAGCAAATGAAACAAAGTCAATCAATTGTAAAACACCAAGGAGGGGTATGATTAAGTGCAGAGACGATGCTTCTTACCGAAAGTCATCGAAGAGATCAATGCATGTTCCACTGTTCTTACACGGATCAGAATTACACTCATTAGATTCAGATTCACAAAATGGCCCTTCCCAGCCAGACTGGCAAATACACTGGTAACCCTAAAATGAATTAGGACAAAAAAAATAATGTATTAATAATTTCACGATATTCCAGTGCATTTTAAATAAGCCTTTTTTAAAAGGAACAAAGATTCAAAATAATTTTGCATTGTAATACCCAGTGATACTGAAATCATTTTTCTAGTGTTTCACCTTATATTGCTATAATAAATGTATGAGAGGCTATATCATATAGAAGGAAGTGCATGAATAATTGCTACTTGGTCATGGGGAAAAATAATACCCATTTAGTAAAAATCATGGCCCTGTCTTTTACTGATATAGATAAAATATAGAGCAGCAACAATATGAAATGTTATAAAATGTGACCTGCAACAAGCTTCATACATGGCAAATGCTTAATATTCTACTGTATTTAAAACATAACACATAAAAAGCAGCCCTTGCAAGCATTTTAAAAGTAATCTCTTATCACCTGTTCTAATCTACCCATTAACTGTTAGTAAGGTTCTAGGTTAGGCTTTGAATCAGCAATTCCTGGTCATAGAATATAGAGAATATAGAACATAGAGGAATTATTGAGTCTGTCATCTTCATCTCTATAACTGTCTGGTTGGTTCTGCAATCCAACAAGACAGACACAAATTTCAGAGGATAATCAGAACTGCAGGAAAAAACAACCTGCCTTCCATTGAGGACCTGCACACTGCAGGAGTCAAAAAGAGGGCTGTGAAAATATTTACAGACCCCTCGCATCTTGGACATAAATTATTCAACTCCTACCCTCAAAACAAGGCTATAGAGCACACCAAGACAACTAGACACGAGAACAGTTTTTTCCCCGAACGTCATCACTCTGCTAAACAAATAATTCCCTCACCACTGTCAAACCATTCACTAAGGCTGCATTACTATTACTAACAGTCAGAGGTGGGTTCCTACCAGTTCACACCTATTCGGTAGAACCGGCTCGTCAAATCTACCGAACCGGTTAGAAGAGGTTCTACCAGTGGACCCGGAAAGCAGGCCACACCTACAGAAGAGGTTCCAAAATTTTTTGAAACCCACCACTGGTCCTTGGATATGATTATTCTACACTATCATGCTCATATTTATAAAACTCAGTGCCTCTGTGAAAGGTAAGGATGACTACTGCTTTTGTGGTGCAATCAGAACATTGCGTGTGTTGAAGTTGTTTTAACGCAAACCAAAGATGGCCTTTTAAAAACAACTTTACATCATATTCTTCTGCATGCCAGTGCTGTGTGTGAGGTAATTTAAGGTGGTTCTGACAAGTGTCGTCGGCATCTTCATATCCGGTCACATGGCATCAAGCCACTCCCACCCAGTCACATGGGCAGCAAGCCACTCCCACGAAGGAGACCACACCCACAGAGTAGGTTCGAACAATTTTTGAAACCCACCACTGCTACAGTCCTCTTATCATTCCTATCACCCATCTCCTCCCACATATGACTGCAGGACTTTAACTTTGTTGCTTGTAGCCTTATTATTTATATTGATATTGATTGTTTCCTGATTGCTTATTTGTACCCTATGACTATTATTAAGTATTGTACCTTATGATTCTTTATGAATGTATCTTTTCATGTCTTTTTATGTACACTTAGAGCATATGCACCAAGACAAATTCCATGTGTGCCCAATCACACTTGGCCAATAAAAATTCTATTCTATTCTATTCTATTCTATTCTATTCTATTCTATTCTATTCTATTCTAGACAGCTGTATACAAACACAAGAACCATTCAGTTTCAAGGCCCCCAAGTACTTGCTCACCCAGGAAATACAAATAGAATAATCTGTTTTAAAATATTGGCAATTAGGTTGGTTAAAAGCAGTTAAATCACCATTCCTAAAATAAATTTATGATAAAACTATGAAACACTCCACTTCCTGGAATAAGAGATCTATCTAATCTATCATGCTTTCGTATCTGTCATGTTGAACAGTTCTTTTAAATGGAAAAGAACAAAATGTGCAAGTCTTGATTTTAGTGGAAATAACTCCAACTTGTATATTATTATATTGTGAATAGACCAGTTAATCAAGTAGAAGCAATTGCTGCAAAACTCAAATACAAAACTAGAACATTCACTGAAATATTGATGTTTAGAGATCTTGCACTTATCATTATCCAATAAATAATTCAATAAAAAAGATCTTATTAACAATGCTCTGAATTTTCTTTGATCATTTGGCTGTAGTAAGTTTTCCATATAACACATATACATAATCATACAAATTCCTTTCATGCAAAAAAAAACCTAATGGTTGTAGCAAAGTCTTCCTCACAGACATTTCTCTGAAGTCTAATCTTTTTAGGCAGAGAGCTTCTGTTGTGTGTGTTTGTTTGTGTACCAATATAGTCCTATGAAACGTAATTCAGCTGTATGTTTACGCTGATTAAATAGGAATTAAAGTGATTAAATTTGCAAGGTTTAGACTCGGTTTCTTTTCAGATCAGGAGACATGAAGATTCATCTCCATTATTTATTTCTGATGTAAGTTTCATATTGCTATTATCACTCACTATTGCCATCATCAAGTTATAAGTAGGCATGTGCATATTTGTCCTTAGAGCATTTTTGCATCAGTAGTTTATAGTGTCACTCAGCCAGTGCTGTGGCAATATATTGCCAATGAATTCAGGTTTTATAACAGAGATGACTGAGTGACACCATAAATTACTAGTGCAGAGATGCTCTTAGTGTATGGCTTACGAAGTAGAAATGTTAAGTTCCCCAATGTAACTTATTTTATAGAGCATATAGAACAACTGCAGAAGTTTGGAGTTTTATAAAGCCCTATCTGTTTCCATTACAACACAAGCATTTGTGTGTCATAGGCCAGATTCTACTCTCAGCAATTTCCATCTGCTTTACTGAACTCCTGGGAACCCACAACCCAACTGATCAGCTACACCTCACCTTGTTCCTACCACAGACAAATACAGCTCAGTGCCACTAACAGCATTGTAGGAACATAATCTCATCTGTCAAAAAATCATCACTTGTATAATCGTCTACCACTGCACATCCTATTCTAGAAGTGAATTATTATTATTTTGAACAGGAAGATGGTCTAAAGTAGCCATATCAGTAATGTTTTTGCTTGCACCCTGCAAATAATACAGTTTAGAGAGATCAAGCATATTCACTGCCCAAATCTCATGGTAATTATGGAAGAGACTGTCTATCATCCATCATCCATCCATCTATCTATCTATCTATCTATCTATCTATCTATCTATCTGTCTGTCTGTCTGTCTGTCTGTCTGTCTGTCTGTCTGTCTGTCTGTCTATCTATCTATCTATCTATCCATCCATCCATCCATCCATCCATCCATCCACCCACCCACCCATCCATCTATCTATCTATCTATTTTTTAAAGATTTTATTAACAAACATGTAAAATACACACACACACAAATTTGACGTACACCACATTTATACAATACAGTGCGAACAGGAACTTCCTGTTTTTTATATTAGCAATCATCAATCAATATCGCTCGCCTTATATTATTTTCCCCTTCTATCGTATTTCATTTAGATTTCACCATTCTTAACCCCCTTATTTACTCATAACTATTATTTTTGAGTGTTGTTATATTCTTTCATTGATTTTGTTTCTTTCCTCCATCCACCTATAACCATTATCCCATATCTGGTAGAATTCTGATTCTTCCTTTCCCTGGATTTCTTTAGTTAGTTCATCCATTTCGGCACAGTCCATAATCTTTCTTATTATTTCATCTTCATTTGGGATTAATTGTTTTCCATTCTGGGCAAAGGCAATCCTTGCCGCTGTAAGTATATGTAGTATTAAATATTGGATTTCTTTTTTTGTATTTCACCGAGATAATTCTTAATAATTTCATTCTATTTTAACCCGTTATTGCCTCCAGCCAATTTTTGATCCTTCTATCTATCTATCTATCTATCTATCTATCTATCTATCTATCTATCTATCTATCTATCTATCTATCTATCTATCTATCTAAAATAACTCTTAAGGAATATTAACATTAAAATAAAGCCAGGTGGCGTAGTGGTTAGAGTGCAGCACTGCAGGCTACTTCAACTGACTGCAGTTCTGCAGTTCGGCGGTTCAAATCTCAGGGTTGACTCAGCCTTCCATCCTTCCGAGGTGGGTAAAATGAGGACCCAGACTGTGGGGGCGATATGCTGACTCTGTAAACTGCTTAGAGAGGGCTAAAGCCCTATGAAGCAGTATATAAGTCTAACTGCTATTGCTATTGCTATATAATTTTGCTAAAGAAAAAAGAACAGAAAAAGGAAAGTGAAAAAATAGATACCTGTTCTGACCCCACCCCTTGTTGCCGTCCAGGAACGAAAGCCAAAACAAACCTAAATAAGAATACTTTTAATTAGTCCAGACTCTCGTTGGCTGCAAGCCCAAAATAAGCAAAGAGATAAGCACTCCGGCAGCAAGTCCTACAAAACTTGGCAGCAATGCAAACAGAACGCTGGCAGCAATCAAGCCTGCCAAGTTTGTTTCTTGTTAATCATGAAAATTGACTTCTGCAGAAAGGCATGGCGCAAGCAGTCGCTTTTATAATCAGGAGAGGATCTTAATGAGCATCAGCTGAGCGTTATCACCTCCTGTGACTATGCAGTTGTTCTTGACACTGAGTAGCCCTTCAATGGCATGCATCCCAGAACAACTCACAGGTATTTTCTGGATCACTCATTCCTGTCTCCTCCCCACTGATCCAAGGCTCAGGCGCCACCTGGTGGCCAACCAGTCTCTCTGCGCCCCTGCTCGAGTCGGAACTCTTTCCAGGGTCCTCCACCTCCTCCAGGGCCGACTCATAGACCCCTCGCCATCGGAGTCTGGTGGCAGCTCCAACAGCTCCTGCCGGGCCACAACAGATACCTTTCCTATGGAATTGAATCATAACTGCAGTATGGAAAATTCCCCATTACAATGATAGAGCCGAGGTGGCGCAGTGGTTAAATGCAGCACTGCAGGCTACTTCAGCTGACTGCAGTTCTGCAGTTTGGCTGTTCAAATCTCACTGGCTCAGGGTTGACTCAGCCTTCCATCCTTCTGAGGTGGGTAAAATGAGGACCCAGATTGTTGTTGGGGGCAATATGCTGACTCTGTAAACCGCTTAGAGAGGGCTGAAAGCCCTATGAAGCGGTATATAAGTCTAACTGCTATTGCTATTGCTATTGCTAGTGATGCCCATCCTTGAGTCAGTAGACAAATAGCATGAAATTCACTGTTCCTTTTGCCTATTTCTATTCTGTCTCTGTTAACCTCAGTTTCTAGTCACTGCTTGCCAGCAAACATCCATTCAGAATCATGCATTATACACACCTCCAAACTGCCCTTGGTTTGGGTCAGAATAAGGGAAAAATACAGCTGACTTAAGTCCATTTAATTCATAGGTGGAAATGAAATGAAGGCAATAACATGGGGAAGTGGCAGAGGGAAAATGTTACCAGGGCATGTTTATGCTTTATTAGTTCAAGAAGAGACATAGCTTATGTTCTACTTTCTACATTTCTCTGGGAGATGCATCAGGGGAAGTCTGTTTGAATTCAGCTTCTGAATTTCTAGATCATTGGGCTGGTTTACATGACCGGAATGACATCAATCAGTTTCTTTTTAAAGCACTCATTAGATCCACTGTTTACTCACTAGGAAGAAGGCTGTTTTTAAATGAATGGAAAACATGCTACTTCAAAAGTACAATATACAACACATATCCTTCTCTGAGAAGTATTTGAAGCCAAGTGTAGGAACATGTAGTTCAGTAGTTACATCATCAGAAGATCCACACCGACTCCAGTTCTTATTGATATCTCTGAATACTTTCAGAGAACAAATATTCATGAAGAACTTCTTAGAAAAGTGTTTTTGAATCTGAACCACACAGAACTATGTAAGTTGTATCTTCCTTTATAACTGTGTGCAAATACACAAAGAGAAAACAGATCACACCCATCTTTACTATCTATAACAAACAAACAAAGTATTTTTGCAATGATACTTAAATGAGTAAGATAATTGTGAATAGCAGGTAGGACCAAAAAATAATCAAGTCATGTAGCTAAGTATATTACCTTTCCTGAATAAAATGCCCAATATAGTAATTTGCATTTATAAGCCACCTATTTTTTATTTCATATTGAAAAATAGTATTGATTTGTTCATTTCTGCCTTCATTCAACAACTAGGCTTATGTGTCGTTTTCATTTGCAACTGACCCTGAAAGGTTTACTTTCCTAATTTCAGTAATAGAATTAAAGCACAACACTACCATAAAATATAATCAATTGCCTCCCGCTAGTAGAACAAACGTGACCTAAAAACAATTAAAAACACTCCCTCTGAATAGGGAGAAAACTACTATCATGTCAAACATCAAGACTTGTTGAAAGAGCCAAGTTGTTAAAAGTTTTTTGAGAGCTCAAAGGGTTGAGTCAGCCCAATTTTGGGAAATGTTATTCTATAAGACAGTATTTTCAATCTCAATCACTCGAAGATTGGTCGACTTCAACTCCCAAAATTCCCAGCCAGCCATTGCTGTTGAATATTCTGTAAAAAAAAAGGGTTAAAATAAGCATGATTGAATGTGTGTATGTGTGTGTGTTGTGTGTGTGGTGTGTGTGTGGTGTGTGTGTGTGTGTTCGGCGAGGGTCGCACTCGCCATCTTCAGCTGGGTTTTGGGCTTAAAGCGTGGTCGGAGATGCTGTCTTTCTATAAATCTGGTGGGGGTTGTTGGAGTGCTGGCTTTGTTTCAGTAAGTGGAATGATTGGTTGTGTGGTTGTATCATGATTGGTAGATTGGTGCTGATGATGCTGGCTGTGTGTCTATGTTTGTTTTGTGTTGTAATGGCCTGGTGGTGGGTGGGGGCTCCTTTGTTGACAAGGGCTGGTTTCCAGATGTCCTGGTAGGCGGGAGGTATCGACATGTTGTGGGGGTGGTTTCTCTATTTTTGATGGCTTCCATAATTATTCTCTTGTTGAAGTGTTCTGTTTTGGAGATTAACCTGGTTCGTTCAAAATTAACACAACCAAGGTCACAAGGAGCACAAATATTGTGCTCCTTATAGAACAAAATATTTAGAATAATCATTATCTCTGGACTAGGACATCCAAGACTTTTAGCCTGCCTTCAAATCTCCAGACCTGATAGAGCTTTAAAGGAAGCATAGTGTCGCTGAAAAGCAACATACATCTTTTGCTTCCTTACTTTCCGAATCTTTCGGTTAGAATGGACACTAGTAGATCTTTACCATGAAACATCAATCAGCAAATACAGGCTATCTATTTTAAAAGCAAACTTTATAGCATATGCAGGTGCACTAATATTTTGTCTCTGAGCTTTCATTAGAACTTTTTATGAGAATGAACTCTATCTTAATGAGAAAAAATGAGATTGAAAGGAATTCCAATGGAACTCAGAATCCAGGACAGACTTGCAGATGTTTACCAGATGCTGATTTCTGATCCTAGCAAAGGTAAACACCCAGAAAACTTATTCCCTTAAAATCCTTCCTCTTGCAATGGTTAGGATCAAACTACTTATAAGGCTTGAAGGAATCTACAAGTCCGATGGGGATATGACCCAGTGGTGGGTTTCAAAAATTTTGGAACCTACTCTGTGGTGTGGCCTCCTTTGTGGAGTGGTTTGCCGGCCATATGTTCTCTCTCTCTCTCTACTCTCTCTCTCTCTCTCTCTCTCTCTCTCCTCTCTCTCTCTCTCTCCTCTCTCTCTCTTCTTCCTTTTGTCTCTCTGTCCCTTTTTTTCTTTTTTTTTTTATCTCTCTCTCACTCTTTTTCTTTCTTTTTTCTTTCTTTCTCTTTCTTTATTCCTCTCTCTCTCTCTCTCTCTCTCTCGCTCGTCTCTCTCTCTCTGTCAGGTCTGTGTGTCTGTGTTTGTGTGTGTCTATGTCTGTATGACCATAAATAGTTTGGTTTAACTTAGATTCAGGGCAGTTTCCACATTCAACTTTTTACCACAGCCCTCATATGGTATTTGTTCCTTAAGAATCTCAAGTGGGATTGAAAATGTTTTTAAAAATGTTTGGGTTTTTTGTGCATTTTGATGGTGTCCAAAAAGTAACAATATCTTAATTGGTAAATGGCATTTTAGCAATGTGTAAAGTTGTGAATGAAGTAAATATTTTAAAATATGTTTTTTTTAATAAATAATGAACCAAGTTACTATATAGAAAATGCATACACACATTTTCAATGATTTAGTTTGATGGCTAAAGCCTCCTTCATCGAATCTTGTACTAAGCAAATTACAAGATTAGATAATTTCCGAAAGCATAAAAGAGATGATTCTGCTATAATACTGTACGAAGTGGATTGTAATGCAGAATCAGAAATTTAAGCTTTGAATATATCCTAGACTTCAAGTCAATAAAATAATTAATGTTGAAGTATGCTGATTGTTTATTCTAATTTTAGTTTCAGTGTCTGGAACCCAAGTAGCTTCTCATGTTCTCACTCCAGAATTATTTGCATTCACCTGAAGTAAAAACCTAACAATAGCTAGCCCCTTCCATATACATATTATCCAATTATAATAGGAAAAAAGATTATTGCTCAAAGAAAAAAGATGCATAATGAAATATATTCTGTGCTTCCAAAAGCAGAAGAAGTAACTTGGTTCACTATTTATTTCATAATTCATGGACAGCAACTGTTCAGTTCCTTTCCCCATATTTTTTCAAGAAACACAATTTAAAGACGATTCTAATAATTGGCCATATTTAATTCACTTGTATTTTTATTAGATTGCTCAGTGATACTCAGAAATTGTTCTGACCTTACCTATGATTATTTCTTTAATTTGCATTTCTTTTTTTTTTACCTTCCAGCTACGTATCTTTACTGTTGCAATTAAGATCACACCTACTAAATACAAAAATGTAGCTGCTCTATCACAATTTGTTTAGCTTTAGGCATATATACTTTTTTCTTTTTTTTTTCTGTTATAGGTACAATTGCTGAAATGGACTGTGACATATAAAGACACATAAAAATAACAACACCCTTCATTATATTTATGTTGCATTCAATTTCTGAACTATCACAATCATACCAGCAATATCAGAAACATCAGCAGAAATTGACAAGATGGGTCATCTACCAATAAATTACTTCTAAATGATTCAAGCTCTGAACTTGTCATTTTTTTGCTGGGCATGAATATGATGTGCTTCATTACTTGTTCATTCCCAGTGCCTACATTTTTTAGATGGTTGCACAGGATAGGTTTTGATAATCATAAGCAACAAGATTTATAGAACTCCCTAACAGGTTTGAGGGCATCATGGATGTTTTTAAGAAGAGATGGAGGATTTTAAGAAGAGAGTAGACAACCGTTTGTCTGTTATAGGGTTTCCTGCTTGAGCAGGAGGTTGGAATAGAAGACCTCCAAGTCCCTTTCAACTCTGTTATTCTGTTATTTTCTCCTTTCTCAGAATGCAGGCTAGTTCTTTACTTATTCTAAGGTAAAGGTAAAGGTTCCCCTTGCACATATGTGCTATATGTGAGAGCTGAGGTGGCGCAGTGGTTAGAGTGCAGTACTGCAGGCTACTTTAGCTGACTGCTAGTTCGGGAGTTCGGCGGTTCAAATCTCACCGGCTCAGGGTTGACTCAGCCTTCCATCCTTCCGAGGTGGGTAAAATGAGGACCTGGATTGTTGTTGGGGGCAATATGCTAACTCTGTAAACTGCTTAGAGAGGGCTGAAAGCCCTGTGAAGCGGTATATAAGTCTAACTGCTATTGCTATTGCTAGTCATTCTCAACTCTAGGGGACGGTGCTCATCTCCGTTTCAAAGCCGAAGAGTCCCTCCAAGTCAGAAGACATCTCCATGGTCATATGGCCAGCATGACTAAACACCAAAGGTGCACGGAGTGCTGCTACATTCCACCAAAATGGTCCCTATTTTCTACTTGCATTTTTGCATGCTTTCGAACTGCTAGGTTGGCAGAAGATGGGACAAGTAACGGGAGCTCATTCCTTTATGCGGCACTAGGGATTCGAACCATTGAACTGCCGACATTTCTGATTGACAAGCTCAGCGTCTTAGCCTCTGAGCCACCACGTCCCACTTATTATAGAAATATATAAAATCTAAAGACTTCTTGTAATCCTGTAAAACTTTTTGCTATTACTTAAACAGGTCTCCCTGCTTTATCCTAAACTACTATAGATTGCCTTCTGTTTCTAAGTTGAACTAACACATTTTAGCAGGGGAGTTAGCAGCTAACATGTATTTCAGGCTAAATCGATCTTTTAGGACCAATGTATATATATATGGAATTATAAAAGCATGTTGCAGACATTTTCATTAAATAACTACCAAAAGGAGAACAAGAGTTCTTAAAAAATAGCTACTGAACATCTATTGAGGTTTCAAATATATATTCCAACATAGTAATCATCACTTCTGGAATCTATCTGGGCAATTGTCTAGAGGAAAAGGAACCTTGATCAAAAACTTTTCCTAAAATTATTTTTATTGCTAAAAGTCCAGCAGCTTTTATGAACTGCATTAGTGCATGAATTTTTTTGGTTCTGCATTTTCAGAAGGACAGTTGAATGACACTTTGATGCTTGAATCATTATAATTCCATGTCATTAAGAATGTGTATGGTTATATTAAAGATTAATAAGCTGTTCATTTTTAAGAGAGAAATTTGCTTTTAATTCCTGGCAAAATAACTAAAGAAACTAGCATGGGAAATAATGCTTCCTAGTGATCCTTCACTCTTTGTGAGCTTCTGGAGGAGCAAGCCAGTTCTGAAATAAGAAATACACAGTTCTAGGATTAGTCATTAGAGTTAGGCCTTACATTTAGAAAATGTAAGATACGATGCAAATTGTATTTCTTTTGTGATTTCAAGATATATCCCCCACCCATTAAGACTAGCAATGAAACAGCTCTCATTTCATTTGCATGTGAAAACCTAAATTATACTTATTATCCTCCAAATAATTTCAGTTTAGGATACAGAC
Source organism: Thamnophis elegans (assembly GCF_009769535.1). NCBI lineage: Eukaryota > Metazoa > Chordata > Lepidosauria > Squamata > Natricidae > Thamnophis > Thamnophis elegans. The sequence continues at coordinate 8,830,888 of NC_045544.1, forward strand.
TTTGTGTATGAAGGATGGTCCTCATATAGAGTTCTATAGGTAAAGGTAAAGGTTCCCCTCACACATATGCGCTAGTTGTTCCCGACTCTAGGGGGGAGGTGCTCATCTCCATTTCAAAGCCGAAGAACTAGTGCTGTCCGAAGACGTCTCTATGGTCATGTGGCTGGCATGATTAAACACCAAAGGCACACGGAACGCTGTTACCTTCCCACCAAAGGTGGTTCCTATTTTTCTACTTGCATTTTTACATGCTTTCGAACTGCTAGGTTGGCAGAATCTGGGACAAGTAACAGTAGCTCACTCCATTATGCGGCTCTAGGGATTCAAACCATGGAACTGCCAACCTTTCTGATTGACAAGCTCAGTGTCTTAGCCACTGAGCCACCGTGTCCCTATAATATAGGGTTATAACTCTATATTATTATAACCCTAATAATATAGGGTTACAACCCTATAATATAGGGTTAATATAGGGAACTCAATAAAATATATATTTTGCACTTAATACTCGAATTGAACTCAGGAATTATTTTAATATACTTGAAATGACCTCATAAGTTGCTGAACATTAATTATCCTGTCTGTGCCTTATATTGGACCCCTATATTAGATAAGCAGAACATGGTCTACTAGGGAATATGTCTAAATTTTAGCTGAGAAAGTATAGTCAGAAATAGCACCGCAAAAGAGCAGAAATAACCCTCCCTACTTTTTTATGAGTAATTTGATGTATGAGATACTGCGTTTTAAGAAAACAAGAAAATTCAAGGCTCCCATGTGATTTTTCTGTTATTTCCTCCGTTATTCTATCATCCTTTAGATTGTGATTTGCAGTTTATGCAATTTCTTTTCCATTTATTGCACAGTTTGCTATAAAATAAAATATCATCGCTATAACTAATAAATCAGAAAAAACATTATTTTGGATGTCACAGAAAATGTGTTCCAATGTTAGTCTTACGAGTCTGCAAATCCCTATCCTTCAGTTTAGATGGACGAACCTACTCTTCAAAAGCTGTGTTTGCTAAAAATGAACTACGTGAACTAAATTTCAGTTTAAATCGCAATTGTTAAGACATGTGGTGGCTAAAACCAAACACAATTTGTATTTAGGGGCAAGAATTAAATGGATTTCTCTTCTTCTTTTTAATCCATTTTGATGTTTTTATATTCTTTATCTCACCTTCCCAGTGGGTTACTGGTTTTATTTAAGAGAATTTTTAAACATATTTCTGATTGTTAGCTGTTCAAAGCCTTCGGGGAAGAATGTTATGTAAATATAATAACAAGCAATTATTCAACACCTCAACTCTTGATCTATAAGTAGCAGGACCAACTATCAGAACAGTTACTGGAAAATCAACTCAGCCAAGACTGGAAGGTCCCCAAAATTTCTCAGGAGCTAAAGGGATCAGCTGTTCTGGAAAGTAGAATAGGTGATAGGGGAGGAAATGAAATCAATGAGAAATTCAAATGAAGTAACAACATCCTGTTGTAGTTCAAGATATTACCAAGAAAGAAATTGAAGTTTAACCACACAAGTTCACTAGATTTTAGGAGAGCCAGTTTCAAGGAGATTGGAGTACTATTAAGTTGAATCATTGGAACAGAATTTCTCAAAATCAATAGGAAGGTTGAGAATGTCTCAGAAATACTGGAAGTACACTTGCACATCTTTCTAATAGGGAAAAAAAAGCTTATAAAAATGTTGCACAAATGAAAAGGGGAATGCATAGGACACGGAAGACCATGTTGTAGCTACTATTTGCAGAAGAGAAGTTTAAAAGGCTAAAGTACAAAATGAATTTAGGTTTGCCAGAAAGCTACAAATAACAAAAAAGCCCCTTTTAACCATATAAAAGTGGTTAAACAAAATGAAAAGGGTAGGTAGGTCACTGCTAGGAGAACTGGATAGGTAGTAGTAGATAACAGAGAGATAGCAGAGATTCTCCATTCCTATTATTTTCAGTTTTCTGCCAAGCAACAATTGTGTTGTAATGGATTTAAGCAAAACACTTGACAAAAGGAGGAAGCAGCACTCAAAGTAAGTAAAAAAGAAATAAGCGAACACATAGATACCATAAACAAGTTTAAATGTCTAAAATCAGATTTATTACATCCAAGAAAGAATCTACGGCTACCCCCATGAAGTTACTTTTCCCTAATCTTTGAGAAATTATGGAGAACCTTCATAGTTCCAAAGGAGAGAAAAGAGTTTTGTCTTCAAGAATGGAAAAGGGAACTTAGGGAACTATCAACATCAACAGTTTGATGTTGATATCTATTATGGATTTTTCCAATTCCAAGCCTAAAAATGTAAACCAAATTGATTCTCAACCTGTGGTTACTGATTGAAGATGCTGAGTGATCATCTCTGGCTGGAGTTCGTCCCAGGTGAAGTAGCTGTTGATTTCTAAGTCAAAGATTCTCATGTTGAGTATGTGATAACCCTAAAACCACACCATCCGCTAAAGAGGGCTGAACAGTAGAAATCTATATGATTTCTCAGGAAGAGAGTGCAAAAATTCCTTTAATAAAGTATAGACAGAAAGTCCTGCTGTAAAAGTATTCTTTTGATTACTTCACTTTCTTGGAAACAATTCTTCTGGTTACTGATTTGCATTCCTGTCTGCTTTGGATTGACTTCTGTGGCTTTCTTTTGCATTAGACTTACAATTTGTTTCTTTAACAAATTTAACAAGTTTTCCTTGTTTTGGAGTAGTTCCAGCCCACATTTATTATTATGGAAGTAAGGACTGTGTCCTGTTCTAAACAGAACTCTAGCTGATTTACAGTTCTTCAGAGGAGCTTATATTTCAGCATCTAATATGAGTAATTTATGATAATTTATCACAGACTTTTATCTGTACTTTTATGCCTGCTTTCAACAACAACACTGCAAACAATGCTGACCCAAACTCTAGAATATATCATTAAGAAGTTGGTTTGTGTTTTACTTAAAATACTGGATTGCTTGACAGAAACCAATGTTTCTGTGGGTATATAAAGAATCTTTTGAATTTCTCAAAACCAACCTGATTATTTATTTTCATACAGGGATCAATTCAGTTCACAGAAATGCAGTGGGCGTACAGTATCATGATTTCAGCAAACAGTTGACACTGAATTCCTTGGTATTCTAATACAGAATATGACAAAATTAACTATTATACCAAATATTATAGTATACCAATATCTGTGCCCATGACTCAAAGTCAAATTGTAAGGAATTATTGAGTGGCATACTTCCCCTTTTTCCTCCCAAAATAAGACCTCCCTGGATAATAAACCCAATTGGGCTTTTGAGCACATGCATTAAAAATAAGCCCTCCCCCCAAAATAAGCCTTCCCCCAAAGATGCAACACAGCAGCAGCCATGAGGTGACCATGCTCACTGCCTCCTGCACTTCAACAATAATAAGACCTCCCTGAAAATAAGGCCAAGTGCTTATTTCAGGGGTCGAAAGAAAATAAGACCCTGTCTTATTTTCGGGGAAACAGGATACCAAGTTCCGTTCTAAGCTGTGTGCTTTTCAACACATTATAAATATCTTCAATGAGGGATTAGAAAAGATGATTATCAAATTTGTGGATGACAAAAACATCTTAGCAGACATTATCACGATTCAATTAGTTGGAACTATGGGTAGAAATCAATAGGATTACTTTCAGGAGTGTGAATGCAGAATTCGACCTTTGGACAAGAAAATTCAAAAGCATGAATATATACTTGGGTGTCTGATTGGAGAAAGGACAATAACTACATTTATTAATGACTGGAAACCTCATAGCGATCTTTTGCTGAAAAAAAAAGGAAAAAAAAATGAACTTGTGATTTCTGGATTTGATGAGTAGAAAGATTAGACTGTAGAAAGAATAAAATTATGCCCTGCAGGAAATTTATATGTAATTTCTAGATATAATGTAGAGTGATATGGGGGATCCATACAGGGTAGTAGCACATATGAAAAGGATCTGGATTTCTTGGTAAATCTCATGTTGAATATGGGACCTTTACGATGCAGCTGCAAAAACAAAGCAAAATAAAACGAGCAAAGCCAAATGTAGTTCTAGGTTGCATCAATAGAAGTTATAGTGTCAACACAAGAAAAGTCATTTCTTCCTTCTATTGTACTGGTTGCAATGAACTCTGAATATGATTTCATTTCTGGCACTGAAATTTAGGAAGGATGTTTGACAAACTGGAGCATTTTCAGAGAAGGTGATAAAAGAACTGGAAGGGGGAAAAAGCAACATGAAAAAACAATTGGAAGTGTTTGGTATGTTTAGTCTGCAGAAGAGAAGCATGTCTTCTAATGAATAGCAATAGTAATAATAATGAATAGTAATATCTATCGGGATATGGAGAAAAGTCTTGTAGAAGATAGGGAAACTTCTTTAGAGCTGTTCAAAAACATCATACAGGTAGTCCTTAACTTATGACCACAACTGAGGCCAACATTTTCATTGCTAAGCAAGACAATTGTTAGGTGAATTTTGGCCCATTTTATAACTTTTCTTGCCACACTTGTTAAGTGAATCACTGCAGTTGATCAGTTAGTAGAGTGCATCTGGCTGTTGAGGACTACCTGTACTAGTATTTTGGAATCATTATATACTGGGGGGGGGGGGGGGCTATAGTGATTTGACCCTCATCCTAAATGCTACTAATGGCAACATTAAATAGCAATAGCAGTTAGACTTATATACCGCTTCATAGGGCTTTCAACCCCCTCTAAGCGGTTTACAGAGTCAGCATATCGCCCCCACAGTCTGGGTCCTCATTTCACCCACCTCGGAAGGATGGAAGGCTGAGTCAACTTTGAGCCGGTGAGATTAGAACCGCTGAACTGCAGATAACAGTCAGCTGAAGTGGCCTGCAGTACTGCACCCTAACCACTGCGCCACCTCGGCTCCTTTAAAGTACACTAAACTCAATTCCTATCTACAAATGAAAAAAGAGTACTTAATAAAATTTTATATGAATGTAATATGATGCTAAATTTTGCCAGATTTCTTGCATGTGCCTATTTTGAAGTAAACATAAATACATGAAATTATGTATACACCAAAGAAACTCCCATCTTATTAATTTTGTAAAAAATAAACAGAAGCAAGCAAGCGTTATTTGATCAGAGACCAACCTGGAGATGTACAAACAATATATTCCCAATGAAATCTAACACTTTTTAATGTCATCATTTCTCTCTCTTTCTCTCTCTGTGTTTCTCTCTCTCTCTATGGGTATGTGTGTGATTTAATTCTATTTACAGAAGAGTTTGTGGTGTTTTTTTTCTTTTTTACTTGTCTTTCTGAGAAACAATGAGAAACAACAGTGGGGATTTTATTGATTTTGCTAACTATGTCACAGTCCATTTAAAACAAAATGACATATGGTTTTGACAGGGGAAAATGATTAATTGCTATAGAAAGAGAAGAGATAGACTTGAGTGATGGTGACAAAACAACAACAAAAACCCTCTTAGGAGATAGGAAGAAAACAAATATAAAATATGGTGCTGTAAATGGGAGTGATTTCTGCTTTTTATGACAGTTGTCGAAGGAAGCAATTCTTCAGTTTTCTTTGTGTACACATGGATTCTCATGAGAACATTTCTCCCCAGAGAAGGAATAGACAACATCAGGATGCACCATGTTACGATACATGAAAGTAATAGTCAAATCTGCTTTTAGGGAAAGTTTTCATAACCAGATCTTATCTGCTGATACTTGGTACCTTGTGCCTTGTATGCATTACTTATGGATAGTTTTGCACAGTGGGAATTGTACAGCAGGAACAATGTGGGAGAAGCAGTGAAAATACATCACAGATAAAAAGAAATCTTTTTCTCTGGACAATAACTGAATCTACTAGCCAATGAGGATATAATAAAAGTGTCATTCCCTATTCTCCTCTGCAGGATTAATTTAAAATTCTTCTAATAGCATCTGAGTAGACTTGACAGTCTCTTTTTGTGAATATGTTTTGTAAAGTTAAAAAAAGCATCACTCTACAAAGCAGTGGTGGGTTTCAATTTTTTTGGAACCTACTCTATGGGTATGGCCTCCTTTGTGGGAGTGGCTTGCCAGCCATGTGACCTGGTGGAAGTGGCTTGCCAGCCATGTGTTTTCTTTCTTTCTTTCTTTCTTTCTTTCTTTCTTTCTTTCTTTCTTTCTCTATCTATCTATCTATCTATCTATCTATCTATCTATCTATCTATCTATCTATCTATATCTCTCTCTATTTCTCTTTCTCTCTCTCCGTCCCTCTCTCTCTTTCCTTCCTTTTGTCTCTTTGTTCCTTTTTTCTTTCATTTCTCTCTCACACTCTTTTTCTTTCTTTCTTTCTTTCTTTCTTTCTTTCTTCCTTTCTCATTCTTTCTCTCTCTCTCTCTCTTTCGCTCTCTCTCTCCCTCCCTCTCTCTCTTTCCTTCCTTTTGTCTCTCTGTTCCTTTTTTCTTTTTTCTTTCATCTCTCTCTCACTCTTTTTCTTTCTTTTTTATTATTTATTTATTTATTTCTTCCTTTCTTTCTCTTTCTCTCTCTCTCTGTGTCAGTCCGTCTGTCTGTCTCTCTCTCTCTCTGTGTGTGTGTGGGGGGGCAGTGGTTGGTTTCAAAAAATTTTGGAAACTCTTCTGTATGGCCTGCTTTCCGGGTCCACTGGTGGAATCTCTTCTAACCGGTTCGGTAGATTTGACGAACCGGTTCTACCGAATAGGTGCGAACTGGTAGGAACCCACCTCTGCTATAAAGCATCCCATATATAACTAGGGAACCTAAACAAAAAAAAAATTCTCTCCAAAAATCGGTTTTCTAGATCCATCAAACTACCATCTAGAAAATGTTCAGTTGAAATTTTCTCCTTGCCTCCCCTCCCTTTTGGTATTTCCAGAATCACCTTAGTTTTTCCAAGTACTCATTACCATACCTCAGCTTAAAAAAAAAAAAAAAAAAAGGATGAAAAACAGTACATTTGCTGGAAATTCTCACTGGATCCAAATACTCAGATGGACTCACTACCAATCCCCTCTTTTTATTAATTTTAGATTCAGTTTAGTTACTGCCTCAGTCATGCTCGAGTCAAATATTTGGAACTGTTCTTTTAACAGGGGGAGTCTAGAAAGATAGCATCTGTTGTTAAGAAGTCTTTTTAAAGCCTCTTTTTAATTTAATTTTTAGCTATCTGTTTTGTTTTTACTTTATCCATTTGGTTTATTACCGATCTTTTTAAATTCTTTTTCTGCCGGAGACCTGTATTTTTACTTTTTAAAAACTGAATATTAGTATTTTTATCATTTCTGCTGTGGGAAAAAAATAAGAAGAGGTACTGCTTACTTTCTGTATCTTATACTTCATTCAAGCCTACTAAACAACTCAAAATTAACATATTTCTAAAATCTTGTGGTAAGTAGCCAAATGTTTCCTACTTTTCTTGATAGATATGTGTAGTGGCCCGGCAGGAGCCGTTGGAGCTGCCGCCAGACTCCGACAGCAAGGGGTCTTATGAGTCGGCCCTGGAGGAGGTGGAGGACCCTGGACAGAGTTCCGACTCCAAGCAGGGCGAGGAGAGACTGGTTGGGCATCTGAGCTTTGGATCAGTCAGGAGGAGACAAGAGTGAGTGATCAGAAAACACCTGTGAGTTGTTCTGGGATGCACGCCGTCGAAGGGCTACTCGGCGTCAAGAACAACGGTGTAATTACAAGAGGTGATTATGCTCAGCTGATGCTCATTAAGATCCTCTCCTGATTATAAAAGAGACTGCTTGTGCCACGTCCTTCTGCAGAAGTCAACGTTAAGGACTAACAAGAAACAAACTTGGTAGGCTGGATTGCTGCCAGTGTTTATTTGCATTGCTGCCAAGTTTTGTAGGACTTGCTGCCCTAGTGCTTATCTCTTTGTTTATGTGGCTTGTAGCCAACGAGAGTCTTGACTGATTAAAAGAAACCTTCTCATTTACATTGCTTTCGGCTTTGGTTCCTGGACAGAGGAGGGGGTTCAGAACAGATATGGCTCCCTCGAATGGGATCTCCAATTGATCGAGTGGTCTCAACTTTTAGATCTTTCTGCCCTTTCAATATTTATGCCATATTTTGAGGATCCGCTATGGTATTGCTTGGTTCAATTCTAGAGAGATATCAAGGCTTGGATACCCATTCACATTTAACCCTCAGTTATGGATATACAACTATGGATAAAAGGAAGCTACATAAGCAAAGGTTAAAGGTAAATTAGATATTATCAACGTGTTTAACTAAATATTCTCTTTCATGTGAGATGGGCGGCTATACAATTATGATAAAGAAATAAATATTCAAAGCTGACATTATCTAGATGGGTTGGACTTTGAGTTCCATAATTATCAGCCCAGTTTGACAACTGGAAATTATAGAAGTAAATTTAGAACATCAAAGTGGGTAAGATTCCTTCATCTTGACCCAAAGTTTGATGGAAACTTCCTGTGGATAAAAGCAAATCACACTGTAATCTGCAATCTACTATGACAAATATGCATGCGAGAACAAATAACTTTTTTGGTCTGGTGCAATTCTCAAAGGCTTGAATAAACAGGAGATTTAGCAAAAAGATTTAGTACAAAGCAGCTATAGTGTATAGTTGCCAGATTATCACTGGTTTTAAGATATTTGAAGTTATAGAAACTGTACTAATAAATACCAGTAAGATATATATTCTTTAGCTTCAATCTTAAGGTACCAGAAATTAAAGAGTCTTCTACTTTGGGACATGACCCTGTTCTACTTATTTCCAAGGTATATCAATACAACTGCATTCCGTTTATAATATAAAGGGAAACATAATGGTTATTGATTTCATGTATTGCAAGTTACATCAGGGATTGTAGGAAACCCTGCTGTCTGTCACATATAAAGTGCCAATCAAATATTTATGGAAGGTAGTCCTGTGGTTTCCCCTGATTCATTACCAAGGAGCTGCTTAAATAGTGAGTAGAACTAAGTTAACCATGGTTTGGGGGTTTCGTTAAGATGAATTTTATTACTACTAGCTGGATCATTCATTCCACTTTGATTCAGAAGGAACAATGCTGCTTTATCTTCAGAACATTTTTAATAGATAGCTATAATTCACTACAGTACACCATTTAATTTAAAATGACCCAGTATCAATAGCTCTTCAGGTTTTTTTTTACTATTTTATATGTATATTCATAGAATGAATTATATTCAAAAATATCCTATAGATGAATAAGGGCTTAGAGCAGTGTTTCTCAACCTTGGCGATTTTAAGTCCTGTGGACTTCAACTCCCAGAATTCCCCAGCCAGCTATGCTGGCTGGGGGATTCTGGGAGTTGAAGTCCTGTGGACTTAGAGTCGCCAAGGTTGAGAAACACTGGCTTAGAGTAACAATAAAAATAAAAATATTTTTTTGCTGCTTTAACATATTGTTATTATTATTATTATTTTAGAATTGTAAGCTGCCCAGAATCATTTGCTGAATTGGGCAGCTATGTAAATTAAATAAATAAATGCAAAAGAGTTTCTTCCTGTTAGGTTGAAACATACATAGGCAGGGACCAGTGGTGGGATTCAAATAATTTAACAACCGGTTCTCTGCTCTAATGACCATCTGGGTGGGTGGGGCTCGGTGGTTATGTGACTGGGTGGGCGTGGCCAACTCAAGGTCACTCAGGTCGATGGGCGCTTCACTTTAGCTGATACAATGTAATAAGGGTTAACCGGAAAGGCAGTTTCTGTAAGCAGGGCAATAAAGATATGGCTAGAAACAACACTAGAATGTTTCCTTCCTGCCTTCCTTACAGGATTAGCCCTGTAAAGTGGAAAAAAAACAAAAGGAGATTTCTTCCAACAACCGGTTCTCTGAATTGCTTAGAAAGTTACCAACCAGTTCTCCTGAATAGGTGCAAATTGGCTGAATCTCACCACTGGCAGGGACATCGTCATATTTGGGTGAACACTCTTTACTGTGTGTGTGTGTGTGTGTGTGTGTGTGTGTGTGTGTGTGTGTGCATATATATATATATATATGCAAAGGCCACCATTATAATCCACTTTCCAAAACAACAAATTTGAAATACATACTAACCAGATGAAGATCCATGCAAGTGGAATTGTGTTTGCATTCATTAATGATGCAATCATCAATGTCTTGGTCACATATTTGTCCAGCATACCCAGGGTTGCAAAAGCAGTAGAAGCCATCAATAACTGCAACAATTATATTTAAAATGTTAGCTTTTGTTTGTACAAAGGAACATTATGACTTGCACAACAAAAATTCCTAAATACATTAATAACAGAAATGAGAATCATCTTTAAAATGCACATTCAATTTAAAATGCAGATGAGAAAAGAGCCCAATCTAGTAAAATTCTATCTCCTATAAGCCATAATTAAAATGAAAACGAGATGTGGAATCCACTGCCAGGATTCCTGATGAGTAGCATCTACATTAAGCATCCATTTATCTATTGATCTGATTCAGCTGAAAAAAAGGATAAACCTATCCTTTTTTTTCTTATCCAGATTGCAGCCATTAGAAGGAGTAGCAATTTGGAGATGCTTGAGAAATTCAATCTCTGTGATCTGATTCACTGATCTGATTCATATCTTCCAGGCTAATGTACAGATCATGACCTTATCCTTCAGATTTCACACTTTCCAATTTTGCAGTGCAGTGCTCAGTTCAAAACGTACAAAAATGCATGTCAGAGATGCATAGGTGTAGAAATAATGTTTAGACATGCACTTTTGTAAGACAATGAGTTCAAAAACAGATGCCAAAAGTATCATTTCCCCATGGATTCATTTAAGAAATAAATGAATGTATAAAATGGAGGGGTTATGTTTGTGAAAGAACACATTCTTAGTCATAACTGTGCACTTATGCTATCCCAAATCCATCCCTTTCTTTCATGCAAATGAACAACTCTTAATTATATTGAGAAGAATTGGCAGTAAGAGACAGTCATCACCATCAACAGAGACTCCATGGAAGAGAAAGTACACAGATATTCTCTATCACCATAATAATCGTGGGTAAGGAAATTTGCTTGCCAATAAGTAAACACTTTATATGAAGTAGCAATGAGCACATAAATGTATACTGGAATTGTATTTCAAAGATGGATGCATGCCAATTATGTGTTTTTTTTAAAGTATAAATTTTGCAGTTAGATACATGTTCTAAATATGTTTTGATACTATTTTGTAGCTGAAAATCCAAATCTTCTCATCGGCATTTTAGAATATTTTTAGCATCAAATTCAGTTTAACATTGAACTCCTCTGATCAAACTTGTATGTGTAAATTTCTGCATGGTTTCCATCTACAGACAATGATTTAGGAAACATAATCCCTGCCTTTCCAAATCATAAGGAAGTCAGTGAGTAGATGAAAAAGAAATAGGCTTGGATCAAAACGGCTCGATTGCATTTGTCATTTAAATATCATAGGTTCATATGCAGTTGGTAGATGGTAGGAGATCTGGGTAGATCATTACATGCAGCCGCGCGAGCGATTGTGGGTGCACCTTGGTACACCCACGTTACACCTATCCTCCGCGAGCTGTACTGGTTACCGATTGGTCTCCGGATACGCTTCAAGGTGCTAGTCGTCACTTATAAAGCCCTTCATGGTATTGGACCTGGGTACTTGAGAGACCGCCTGCTGCCAATTACCTTCCAAAGACCCATTAGATCACACAGAGTAGGCCTCCTCCGGGTTCCGTCTACCAGCCAATGTCATCTGGCCACTACTCGGGGGAGGGCCTTCTCTGTGGCGGCTCTGGCCCTTTGGAACGAACTCCCCGCAGAGATTCGGACCCTCACCTCTCTCCAGGCCTTCCGAAAAGCCGTTAAAACCTGGCTGTGTTGGCAGGCCTGGGGTCGATGAGTTCCCTTCCCCCCTCTCGAATCGTGTGGTTGTTGGTTGTTTTTTAAATGCCCTGTATTTTTGTAGTTTTTGTGTTTTTCCCTTCCCCTCCTTCGGGTTTGTGCGCCGCCCTGAGTCCCGCCGGGAATAGGGTGCCATATAAATAAAATGAAAATTAGAAAAAAAAAATACATGACTTAATTTCTTACAAACTGCAGCTGCAAAGATCATTTTTTCCATGAAGATTTTTATCTTCTACAGCCATCCAACCATCTCTGCACCAAATAAGAGTAATGAGGACAGGCTTTGCATGATTTCAATGATGGTCATAAAGCCATATAGCTGGGAGGGAGACAGCCAAAGTCTATCATGTGCAGTGATATGATAAGTCCCCATAAACATTTCTTTTAATGGTTTTTTTTTGGTTACTGTAAAAGTACATCCCCTCCTTCCCTCGCTTCTGTGTCTTTCCCAAATGTTTTGCATCTGTTATTTTCAAAAAGGCAGTAACTAGAAAAAGAACTGTTTACTTTTCCAGGGGGGGGGGAGGAGGGAGTTTTCAGACTATCTCTATATTAAAAGGAAAGTGTTCAAGAGCTGACGTTTGACTGGCTTGATCAGCGTCTTTCATGTGCAACCATGTCTCATTCTCACCCTCCTAAGCTACCAATCAGTCCTTCCCACTTCTCATTATTAGTGATGCAATGAGAAAATGATCTTTGGGGACCTGCATCTATACAAGAGGCTTGGTGACAGCTACGACTGCAGTTCTTTGCTGGAATAGATTTATTATAGCCTCACACAGGTCTCCGGGTCCTTCATTATTTCCAAGATTTATCATGTAATTTATGCTGCCATTCAGTCTTTGCACATTTAACTGCTATTACTTTCATTAAATGCGTTGAGCCCTTTGTTCCACTGATAAGCTCCTTCTGGGCGTCTCACTGGGTGTGTCTGTGTAAAAAAATCCCTGGAACAGATACTTGGAGTCTTCTGAATGCATTGATTTAATGTGCATGATTATAAACAGAGCACACACACTCTTTTAAGTTGAAAATCAAAATTATTAATTTTAACAGTGCTCCCAGTCTTAAGCACAGAAAATGCCAACATGTGACACTGTCAGCCATCACTGGTATAGCCTTTATTGTCATTGTACAAAATAAGCCGAGGTGGCGCAGTGGTTAAATGCAGCACTGCAGGCCACTTCAGCTGACTGCAGTTCTGCAGTTCGGCTGTTCAAATCTCACCGGCTCAGGGTTGACTCAGCCTTCCAGCCTTCCGAGGTGGGTAAAATGAGGACCCGGATTGTTGTTGGGGGCAATATGCCGACTCTGTAAACCGCTTAGAGAGGGCTGAAAGCCCTATGAAGTGGTATATAAGTCTAACTGCTATTCCTATTGCTAAATACAACGAAATTGGTTATTTCATGTGATCCTATTGCAAAACTGTTTCCCAGTTTTCTACAACTCGGTAGAAAAGCCAGCAAGGATTCTAAACTCTCTGAGATGAGAACAGCAATGGACAATAATGTGGTTAAAAAAAAAGAGAGATTAAATTAAATAAATTATTAAACTAAAACAATGTCAACATAATTATGCCATATGGTCAAGAGACGACACCAAAGATTGTCAGGATATAGCAAGGAGGCAGAGAGAATGAAGAAATGGAGAATGAAAAGGCTGCATGTCTCTAGAATGACAAGGAACGATACACAATGAGGAGAAAAAACGGAAAGGCAAGATCAATTCAAGAATATCTGGCAAGCACCATAAGAGTTCCTTCAACAACAGACTGTTGTTGTAAAGACTGTATGATAAAGTGGGCACAAAATTTTGAAGAACCAATAATGCTGGATACATGGGAAAAGATTTGGGTAAGAAATGAAAAGTTTACACAAGCCCAAAATTTGAGAGAAAACATAAGATGTTTTATAGATGGCATTTAGATCCTAAAAAACTAGCTTCTATGCATCCAAATTTACAACCTAAGTGCTGGAGATGTGATTGTGCTGATGCTACTTATTTTCATATATGGTGAACTTGTAAAAAGGTTAAAGCATTTTGGATAAAAATATGGTGGATTATGCAAGTTCTTAAAAAAGGGATAAAGTTTACCCATCAGTTATTCTTCTTAGGTATAATTACTGATTGTACAGTTGTAGAGATTAACCTGATTTTGCATTTAATAACCGCAGCTAGACTGTTGGTGGCGCAATATTGGAAGAAGGAAGATTTGCCTACTATTCAAAAATGGACATTAAAAGTAACAAACCTAGCTGAGATGGCTAAAATAGCAGCATATCTCAAGGACCATTCAGATGAGAGATATAAACTGGAGTGGAGAAGATGGAGTGACTATACTCAAAATAAATATGGGACTAAGAGTTCCTTCAACAACAAAGCCTCAACAAAGAGCACAACAAGTTGCACAACTTTACAGTGCAATATTTCTGCTGATGTTGGTGCCATGGCCAAAGATTGCCCTCACTGCTCTGCTTTCCTATTCTTTGGAGAAACCACAAATTTCTGCAAATGAATGGAAAGATCAGGATAGGCAGTGTGATGAAATGTACAGCTGGGGAAGAAGTGGGAGGGGGGGGGCATCTCGACATTCAAACTGCAGCTTCCAAGGGAGGAGGGAACACATTCCAGAGAGAGGCCCAAAAAATAACAGATTTCAAAATCTTAACTGAATGGTGGAAGAAGGAAAAAGCTCAGAGTAGCCTTAGTTTAGAATCTTTACGGGCATATACATTAAGTTAGAAGGTTGTAGCTTTAGTCTGATGAGATTCTATCTCTTAGGTGTAAGGAAATTTTAAAAAAATCGGATTGGATTTCACTGTGTCAACTTTGGTTTAAGCCTGATGGACTATTTGCAACCTCTACGTATTGAGCTCATCAATTTATAAAGTTAATCATCAATTTATAAAGTTAAAAAAAGCATCACTCTACAAAGCGGTGGTGGGTTTCAAATTTTTTTGGAACCTACTCTGTGGGTATGGCCTCCTTTGTGGGAGTGGCTTGCCAGCCATGTGACCTGGTGGAAGTGGCTTGCCAGCCATGTATTTTCTTTCTTTCTTTCTTTCTTTCTTTCTTTCTTTCTTTCTTTCTTTCTTTCTTTCTTTCTTTCTTTCTTTCTTTCTTTGCATCTATACAAGAGGCTTGGTGACAGCTACGACTGCAGTTCTTTGCTGGAATAGATTTATTATAGCCTCACACAGGTCTCCGGGTCCTTCATTATTTCCAAGATTTATCATGTAATTTATGCTGCCATTCAGTCTTTGCACATTTAACTGCTATTACTTTCATTAAATGCGTTGAGCCCTTTGTTCCACTGATAAGCTCCTTCTGGGCGTCTCACTGGGTGTGTCTGTGTAAAAAAATCCCTGGAACAGATACTTGGAGTCTTCTGAATGCATTGATTTAATGTGCATGATTATAAACAGAGCACACACACTCTTTTAAGTTGAAAATCAAAATTATTAATTTTAACAGTGCTCCCAGTCTTAAGCACAGAAAATGCCAACATGTGACACTGTCAGCCATCACTGGTATAGCCTTTATTGTCATTGTACAAAATAAGCCGAGGTGGCGCAGTGGTTAAATGCAGCATTTAATGGTTAAATTTATATAGCTGTGACGAACCTACTGAAAATGAGTTCAGGAAGAACATCAGACAATGGAACTGCCCTTTCCAAATGACATCCTTTTGTGCCAAAGAAATCATTTCCAGTGAGAAACAGATGGCATTTGTCTGTAATCATTTAAGGGTAAATCCATCATTACATCGGACATTTAATGCTCCAACCATCAAGCCAAATTTATTCAAATTTAACTTCATGGATCCTCAAGACAGCATAGAATTGAGAACTGGTATATTCCACAAAGATGGAATTCAATATGTGATTATTCAATAATTGGAGAAACTTCTATGACAATGAAAATTGTACATTTTGTCTCTTTGACATGCAAAATAAATTTTAGACATGTCAGAAATGTCTATTGTCACTGATCTTGAGATAGCATTTGAACATGAGAGAAGACAATGCATAAATTGGCAATAAAGATATTGTCATTATATCAAACAACACCAAGATTGAACCAAAATTATAGCACATTTTGTTGAAAAAAATGAGGAGGTTGTTTGCAAGAATTTTAGAATCCCATCACTCCTGTGACAACTTTTAATACATATTTAATACGTACTTTCCTTTCCTTTTGGAGATGAGGCTGGCATCATCAAATAATAAACAACAAGAAACTAATGGCAATACATTACTATAAATATTGCATAATGAACCATGGGAATCAATTTAATAACCTTCTAAGAGGAGAATGTCTATTATTCCAACAATATGTAGTTGACATGGCTGCCAAAATTGAAAATGAGAGGCTGAGTTGCATCCAAATGAATCAAGTAACCTTGATATCAACAACATATAGAGGCCTGACCAATGTATTGAATGATGATGATGATGATGATTTAAGAAATATCAAAAGGTGCATCGTCCTCTCTTCTACCTTTATTAGTGGACCAAGATATGTGATAAAATGATGTCAAGATGTCATGATATACTGTATATATGGAAGTATGTCAGTGCTTCATTTATCATTACAATGACATGCAATCCAAACTGGCCGGATATATGACAGCAGCCAAATGATCCACTAAATTTAATCACAAGAGTGTTCAACTTGGAGAGAAAGTTATTCATTGAGTATCTCACTGGAATACATGAACTCTTTGGTAAATGTACTGCTTATGTGCTAAGTGCGAAATACCAAAAATGAGGACTGTCTCATTTTCAATATCTGCTGTGGCTTGATTAAGAATTCAAGCCAAGACCAGGATATTATGGTAGCATATCATATAAGCTGAAATATCAGACCCAAATGAAGATCCAGAGCTGCACACATGGTTATTGAAGCATGTTCTATATGGTCCATATGGCAGTAGAAATTTGGCATATTGGGGAAATTGTACATGCAGTAAATGGTACCCAAAGCCATTTAATGAGCATACAAGGTTTCACAATGATTCATATCCTATCTATAGGAGACAATCTTCATAAATGAGAGGATTTAAAGGACATCAAGTAGGGCGACAGCGTTGAACTAATTTCTCAGTGGTTGCTACCTACAGAGCCAACAGTTGAAGGTGCTCAGTTGTCATCTCAATGTAGAAATATGCTCATCCATCAAATCCATGATCAAATATGGCAGGCAATTTTTTCATTGAACAGAGAAGATGAAATCATACAGTACTACAGTACAGTACATGGGGCTGCCCTTGAAGAGCATCCGGCGACTTCAGCTAGCGCAGAACGCAGCCGCGCGAGTGATTGCGGGTGCACCCCGATTCACCCGCATTACACCTATCCTCCGCGAGCTGCGCTGGCTACCTGTCGATCTCCGGATGCGCTTCAAGGTGCTGTTGACCACCCATAAAGCCCTACATGGCAGTGGATCGGGATACTTGAGAGACCGCCTTCTGCCAATTACCTCCCTACGGCCTATAAGATCTCATAGGTTAGGCCTCCTCCGCATCCCATCGGCCAGCCAATGTCGGCTGGCAACCACAAGGAGGAGGGCCTTCTCAGTAGCGGCCCCGACCCTTTGGAACGAGCTCCCCGTAGAGATTCGTACCCTCTCCACCGTCCAGGCCTTCCGCACAGCCTTGAAGAACTGGCTCGCCCGTCAGGCCTGGGGATAAGGACCATTACCCCGCCCGAATGTTGTATGCATGTTGTGTATCATTTTTATTATGTGTTGTTGTCTTAGTACTGTATTGTATTGTATTCCCCTCTCCCTGGTTTCTGTGAGCCGCCCTGAGTCCCCTCAGGGAAAAGGGCGGCCTACAAATAAAATCAATTCAATTCAAATTCAATACTTGACAGATAGCTGAAGCTGTTGCACGATACATTATGAGAGGGATCCAGCCATTGTTCTCCTTCAAGTGCACCTTCCACAACAGCATTAAGTATTCTTTTGAGATAATACTGATGTGCAACCGAATAATGATGTGACAAGAATCACTTTAGCAGAATTCATTCATCTGTGCAAACACAGTCCATTTGCAAAAACACTGTTCTATGCGGATATTCCAAGATTCTACACTTGGACTAATAATAAGAGGTAGGAAAGAAGGAAAATTGGAAACAGAGTGCATGAGTTAGTTGTCTGTAATTTTTGAAGCCAATGTTCTGGACTGAATGTATATATTTGGAAAGGAAAAACATAAACCAGATGGGAACCTTTTAAAAATCAACAATGGAGAATTTTAAAGTACACACCAACATCAAGCTTGAGGACAATGCCAGGAAAACTAAATGATAATTTAAATGAAGGTTGGAAATTTGAAATAGTTTTTTGAAATTCTCCAGCAAACTTACGGAGCAGAAAAAAAAGAGTAAACATTTTCCCTGAATTTCTCCAAGGCTCAATGTTATGGCCTGCTGATGGCCAGTGGAGCTGGCAGCAGAGTCGGACAGTGAGGCGATTGGGGAGGAAAATGGGCCAGTCATGGGGGGTGAGGAAAGCTCAGATGAGAGCTCTGCACCGGAGGCAGAGAGGGAGCTAGACAGCAGTGAGGCAGAGGAACAGCTGGAGCCTGTTCCCAGTGTGTGCATGCACAGAACTGCCAGAAGACAAGAACAACTAAGAAACCAGGGTCAACGTGGGAGTAAAGGCACACCTTGGAGTTGATTGGCCCCTCCTGCTACATCCTGAGGTCTCGAGAAAGACTTGCCAATCAATGGGAAACAGTAATCCGTTGACTCCGGTGCGGGTGCAGGCTCGCGGAAGCCGGGCAGGCTTCCTATTGGTTAACAGTTTGACAGTCCGCATATAAAAGGCTGTCAGTTAAGTTCATTGCTTTGTTCGTTGTCAGCTACGTTAATAAACGGTTATCACTACATTGGTCTCCTGGCATTACTTCAGGAAAATATTTTCCACCTCCCATAGGAAACAAAAGAGGAGTGAATGGGAAGGGGGCTTTTGCAGGAAAGAGTTTGTTCCTTTGGTCGTTTTAATAGTGGAAAGTTCTGTTTGTGACTATAAGAGACTCTGTGCCAAGTGTTGCCTTGCCCTGCGTTTGGAAACTAGTTATCTGGAAGCTCTCTGAGTGAGATAAGGTTCATGTTGATAAATGTTCCTCTGAAAGACTGTTTGCCAAGCCTTGCTGACTGTGACTGAAAGGAATTCACAGTCGTATAAATAAAAGAGGTTTTGCCGGGACCAAGACTTAGCTTCATGCTTTTTAAGGAAGCCTAGGTCAGAACACTCCAACCATTTTCCAACCATTTTCTTCCTTAATGGTGACAATAACACCTGTATACATACATAAACTTCCCTTCTCACCCTATGGGTAGTCTGTATCTTCCTCAGTCTCAGGTCCTCTAACAGAAGCCTGGGTTAGGCTGTTAGCTTGACATCGGCCCAGTCTACCAATCGCTGAGAATGAACCGCGATCCTGAAGGTAGAATTTAAAATGAACACTACGCAGCAACAACATTCTAACCCATCAGCTCACAAATCAGACCACGTCTCAGTAACAACAGTCAGCCACTCAAACTATCAAATAAGCCGAAACCAGACCATGACTCAAGCACCCAGATAAACAACTCTATGGTACTTAATTATAGCCCAGCAACAACAGCCAGCCAATCAAACAGTCCAAAAACAGACCACGACTCAGAAATTTCTGAATAAACAACATTCAGACTAATTTGCATCTAATGACCTGTTTTCTGACAGATGAGCACAACTCAAAACGCACTGACAATGTCTCCTTGAATGGTGATGAAACATTTGCAACCAAATTACCAAGCTCAGAGCTCAAACCAACTGCCTAACTATCAATCCTTAGCTACAACCACATTTCAAGAAGCCTGGGTGTTTACTGCAGAAGTAGTCTGCAGTACCGGGAGGCCCTTGCAACAGTCACTCGTGCCCTTGTGACCTCAAGACTGGACTACTGCAACGTGCTCTACATGGGGCAGCCCTTGAAGAGCATTTGGAGACTTCAGCTTGTCCAGAATGCAGCCGCGCGAGCGATCGTGGGTGCACCTCAGTTCACCCACGTTACACCTGTCCTCCGCGAGCTGCACTGGCTGCCTATTGGTCTTCGGATACGCTTCAAGGTGCTAGTCGTCACTTATAAAGCCCTTCATGGTATTGGACCTGGGTACTTGAGAGACCACCTGCTGCCAATTACCTCCAACAGACCGATTAGATCCCACAGATTAGGCCTCCTCCGAATTCCATCCACTGGCCAATGCCGATTGGCTACCACCTGGAGGAGGGCCTTCTCTGTGGCTGCTCCGGCCCTCTGGAACGAACTCCCCGTGGAGATTCGGACCCTCACGACCCTCCAGGCCTTCCGCAAAGCCCTTAAAACCTGGCTGTTCCGACAGGCCTGGGGCTGATGAGTTCCTGTCCCCGCTCGAATTGTGTGGCTGTTGATTGTTTTTAAATTGTGGTGTTGTTTGTCTGTTGTTCTTTTTTTCCTGCTTGTATTCCCCCCCCCCTTACTTGGTTTGTGAGCCGCCCTGAGTCCCTCTGGGAATAGGGCGGCATAGAAATACAATAAAATCAAATCAAATCAATCAAATACTGCACTCAAAGCATTGTGCTACTGTGGCAAACCGCTTTTCCTTCAGTATGCTGCCGAATTAGACCCAGAGTATGCAACTTTGGTTGTTTGAACTCTGACATCTCTAAAAAAATGACTTAAATCTGCTAGCATTTTTCTGGCAAGAAACACATTACTAGTAGACAGACTCACCATCATAGCAATAACCGTGCACGCAAGGGTTGGAACTGCATTCATTGATGTTGATCTCACAGCGTGGTCCTTCAAAGCCTTTTATGCACTGGCACTGAAATCCAAGAGGAAAGGCAGTTAAGTCTGGTTCTTGTAGACACGCAGCTCCATTTTCACAGGGATTACCACCTTCACAGGGTTTGAATTCACAGTTGGAACCTGGAAATAAAAGGAACAAAAAAACCACCACATTAAGTTATGTAACTGTTTAGCTAAAGCACCACGACAAAAATGTGCTCTAATTCTGTAAAACTTGTGTGTAGGGACAAGGGTTGTTGTACATGTATGGATATAAGCTGGCATTTCTCTGCTTTTTCAACCCCAGAATTAAAACATGTTCATGATTCCTTTTCCAAAGAACTGTGTGATTTCATAATGAAAATCTACAATCCCCAATCAAACAGTATTTTTTTATTATTATATGTATTGTTTTCTGTGATTTCTTTAGCCATCATATCAAACTAGTTCATGCTATGGGAGGGGGGGAAAAGTCAAAACATTTCTTGTGGATAAATAAAACAAGTCCACACAGAAAGATGACACATTTCCTCATGAATGCTGTGACTACTGTATTTAGCAAAACAATTTTAATAGGAAAAAAATATTACCAATCCAAATTCTGGATATTTATTCTATATCATTATATTCAGGTCAGAAAGATTTTCTTCTTATTCTGCTTTTTTAAGGCTGTATCTATAAGGGATGCTGTGGCTCAGTGGCTAAAACGCTGAGCTTGTCGACCAGAAGGTCAGCAGTTCAGCAGTTCGAATCCCTAGCACCACATAATGGAGCGAGCTCCCATTACTTGTCCCAACTTCTGCCAACCTAGCAGTTTGAAAGCACGTAAAAATGCAGGTAGAAAAATAGGGACAACCTTTGGTGGGAAGAAAACAATGTTCCGTGTGCCTTCAGTGTTTAGTCATGCTGGCCACATGACTACGGAGACGTCTTTGGACAGCGCTGGCTTTTCGGCTTTGAAATGGAGATGAGCACCGCCCTCTAGAGTCAGGAACGACTAGCACATATGTGCAAGGGGAACCTTTACCTTTACCTATACTACAAACTTAACATGTTTCAGTACAATTGTGTGTTTCCCCCATGGATCCTTGTCCCCATAGTTTTATGAAGGTACATGCCATTTGTTAGATGCTTTTGTAGTCCAAGAATAGAGTTTTCAGGATTTGTAGCGTGAAATACCTGATGGATTGTAATCCTCTATCCATACCTGAGAGAACAACTATTTGATACAACTGGATTTCCCCCCTCCTCCCCACGGATATGATACTATTGTACTGTTTAAGATCCATATCCTAAAGAACAGCCTTAAGATTTTTATAAATATGCATATTTTTTCAATGTTTTATGAAAAGTCTCTATAAAATGTACAGTTGTTCAGTGTAATGAACATGAATATTTGTGTAAGAAAATTATTATATGTTAATGAGACAAGGAACCAATAGCTTAGTCCATTTAAAGTGGCAGGCAGATTGCACTGACTTCTAAACACCTTTAGGAAATCAAAATACTATACAACATGACACCTTTAAGTTGTCTTTTAATTACAAAAGTGATGCAAAATTGAAGAAAACATAAGAAGACAGGCATAACATGTCAGACTATAGCAGTTAGTTTCCTTTTTAAAGCCACGTCCATATTCAAGAAATAGAATATTTCTATTTTTCTTGACAGATAGGAGCCTCACTTTATTTCTTCCAAACAACCCAGATATAAATCGTATCATTTAAATGAGAAGCATAAGTACCATCAATCTATACAACCATCTCTTTGGAATTCACTGCAATGTATTAACTTGCTATTAAAATTGCCTATATTTGACACATATTTTTTTTTCATTTAATCAAAGCTTGCACATGATTCCCCCTCCCCCCCCCACGCGCTGTTTCTCATTTTATGATTTTGACTGACTAGTTACTAATCCTTAGTCTCTATATAATTTTAGGAAACATGCCCTGTTTTGAAAATATTCAGAAAGGCTAACTGACTGTCCAATGTGTAGGGATGGCAGTGGCCTATTTAGGTAGTACAACTATTACTGACAATATGAGCATAGTTTTCATAGATTTCTATTTATGATATCCACCTGCTGATGTAGTCCATACACTACTACTTGACTTCAAGAGAAACTTGATGATTTATGGAGTACACAATCTTTTTATCCTGTTTCCTCTTCTCTTGAAGTAGAGAATCCACACTCCATAATTCCCCACATGAAGAGGCATAAATCTAATTTTTTTGGTTTTTGTTTTTCATACTCCAATATAATACAGGACTGTGAGGTAATGATCACCGTGACCCGTCAAAACCACGGTCCACAAAAGCGCGATCGACGAAAGTGCGCATTTGACGTCATCACAGCGCGATGAAAAAAATTAAAAATTGAAATAAAAATAAAATTAAAGCAAGCCGATTCACATAAAGGTAAGGGTTAAGGTTAGGGTTAGGGTTAGGTTAAGGGTTAGGGTTAGGTTTAGAGCGTTAGGGTTACGTTTAGCATTACGTTAAAGGTTAGCATTAGGTTTAGCGTTAGGTTAAGGGTTAGGTTTAGGGTTAGATTTAGGCTTAGGTTAAGGGTTAGGTTTAGGGTTAGGTTTAGGGTTAGGTTTGGGGGGGGGTTAGGGTAAGGTTTTCACTTTATTTTTACATTTTTTGATCACAGTGCGATGTTTTCGTCGCGCTGTGATGACGTCAAATGTGCGCTTTCGTCGACCGCGATTTTGTCGTCCGCGGTTTTGTGGTGGAACCAATGATCACATGTTGACTTTGTAACACAGTTTTACTGATATTTCCAATGATAAATAGATACTGTTTGAGGGTGCATTTCTATGTCACCAGATTCAACTCAGTCAAAAGCAGACTTCAGCTGAAATACAGCCTTCAAAACCACGAGGAAAAGAGAGGCCGCCTCTCTGATAGATTGGAATTGCAGCCACCTCAAATGATTTGTGACAGCAGCAATCGTGTTAGTAAAATAACTTCAGTTTCCTTCTAACTGCTCATTTTCTAGGCAGCGTTAATTCAGAGATTGCCATATATAAATAAAATCTTTCAGCTGACATCCAGACACTGGCATTTATACAATAAGACATTTTTTAAAAGGTTACTGTCCTTTGTGGGAATCTATAAGGGGACCATTGACCATTTCAAAGGCTGCTCAATAGGGATTATATTATATTGCTTCGATTTTTCTGTTGTTCTTTATTAGCATTACCAGAATTGCAACCCAGCTTGTGGCAGCCAAGATCCAACAACCGATTTTACTGCGTTTTTGTCAATAGCGCTCATTTTTTTCCCCATGGAGGCTACAGCTTTTGGAATCCCTAAGAAGCACAAAATTGTATTGCCGCAAGTCAGTGGTGGGTTTCACAAATTGTTTGAACCTACTCTGTGGGTGTGGCCTCCTTTGTGGGAGTGGCTTGCCGCCCTTGTGACCGGATGGGAGTGGCTTGCCGCCCATGTGACCGGATATGAAGATGCCGACGACACTTGTCAGAACCACCTTAAATTACCTCACACACAGCACTGGCATGCATAAGAATAGGATGTAAACTTGTTTTTTAAAAGGCATCTTTGGTTTGCATTAAAACAACTTCAACACACACAATGTTCTGATTGCACCACAAATGCAGTAGTCATCCTTACTTTTCACAGAGGCACTCAGTTTTATAAATAGGAGCATGATAGTGTAGAATAATCATATCCAAGGACCAGTGGTGGGTTTCAAAGAATTTTGGAACCTCTTCGGTAGGTGTGGCCTGCTTTCTGGGTCCACTGGTGGAATCTCTTCTAACTGGTTCGGTAGATTTGACGAACCGGTTCTACCGAATAGGTGCGAACTGGTAGGAACCCACCTCTGCCCCAAGTACTGGAGGATTCCTCCAATGATGTATAGCAGTTGGTAAAATCTTCAAATTCCGCTTTGGTATCTGACATCACCGTCTTCAAAACTATGGGCCTTTAATTTTCAAAACACATTTTTTTTATTTTATATTTTTGATGCTTTTTAAAAAATTCTTTGCACCCCATCCTCCTTTTGCTGATCTTTTGACTCCAATAAAGGTCTGCTTTAATTTGGCATATTAACTTTTAAAAATTCCAATGCAGGAAAAGATGTTATGACAGGTGATGAATACCGTCTTGACTAATGGAAAGCTATTTTCCCTTCTCTGTACACAGAGCAAGATTCCTCTTGCTGAATGTGCTTTGCACATGTGTGAAGTCATTATGAGCATGCAGGTATCTCCTCATTGACAGGCTTCTAATTAAACCTTTTTGCACAGAATGCACTAGCATTTATTTGCCTACAGAAAAGCTCAACCCTTTAAGAAAAGGTTTGCTGGCCATGTTTATTTTATCATCCCTTAGTGGGAGGATGGGATTTAAGAGCCGAGGTGGTGCAGTGGTTAGGGTGCAGTACTGCAGGCCACTTCAGCTGACTGTTATCTGCAGTTCAGCGGTTCAAATCTCACCGGCTCAAGGTTGACTCAGCCTTCCATCCTTCCGAGGTGGGTGAAATGAGGACCCGGCTTGTTGTTGGGGGCGATATGCTGACTCTGTAAACCGCTTAGAGAGGGCTGAAAGCCCTATGAAGCGGTATATAAGTCTAACTGCTATTGCTATTGCTATTTGTGTGTTTCTAATTAATATAGATGTATTATTTAACTTTCAGAAAAGACATAAAAGCTGGCTATAAATTCAACGGTACTTTTTCCTGCATTTCAGGGTCTCGCACACCTCAACAACAACAAAAAATAACATTTTTTCCCCATTCAATTGTTTTCAGTTCTCAGAGACTGCCTAGACAGCTCCCTGCAGTTTTCTTGGCAAGATTTTCCAGAAGTGGTTTGCCATTTCCTCCTTCCTAGGCCCAAGATCCCGAGCTTGTGCCTAAGGCAGGACTGGAACTCACAGTCTTGAACTAGAACTCAGTCTCCCAGTTTCTAGCCTGAAGTTTTAACCACTTTGCCAAAGTGACTTTCAAAGCCACATTAGAGTTTTATTTGTTTCAAAGGCATTTGAAATAGGGTTTATTTCAAAATAGCTTAGGTTTTCAATATAGTCAAATCCTAGAGTTACCAGAAGTCAATACAATTGAGTGGAGGGTTATGTTAATCATTAGTTAAGGGTTGGCAAGCAGCCTTTTCTGACCGGATTAAGCAACATGTCATATGCAATAAGATATATGAACTGATGATATATGTACCAAGTGGGTTTTAGGTTTAGGTTTATTCGATTTATATGCCGCCCTTCTCCCAAGGACTCAGGGTGGCGTACAACATTAAAAGAAGCACATAATACAAAAGTTAAAAAGAAATTAAATAGGATATCCCAAAGCCAATTAAAATTGACAATGACATCATTTTTTTTAAAAAAAAGAATTAAAATTAACAGTAATTAATTATTTGTTTTGTTTTGTTCAGGCCAGGCTGGCTTGCTGGAAAAGCCAACTTTTTAGGGTGTGTCGGAAGGACCGGAGGTCGGGAATTATACGAAGCTCCGGCGGCAACTCATTCCAGAGATTTTGATGGTTTACTTTGATGACATTAATTATTACAACTACCTATATACTCCAATTAAAAGTTAGTAAACTGTTCTGACCCCTCTCGTTCCACACCAAAGCACACTCCCAGCCAAAGATAAGTTACGGCATTTAATTAACAGACAGACAGGTCCTTGGCAGCAACCCAGCACAGACAAGCTTGGACAACAATAAACACAGATAAGGCTTGGCAGCAATCCAGCCTGCCAAGCTCATAACAATGTTCTCCAACAGTCATTCCTGCGTTGACTTCTGCAAGAGAGGCGTGTGCACAAGTAGTTTTTTTATACTCTGGAGATGAGCCTAATGACCACCAGCTGAGTGCAATTACCTCCTGTAAACTGCACAACTGTTCCTGACGCCTATTACCTCTTCGGTGCCGTGCATCCAGGAACAACTCACTACTGGCATCCAGCTTACTCTCCTTTGTCTCCTCCTCACTGGTTCAAGGCTCAGGCACCTCCTGGTGGCTAACCAGCCTCTCTGCATCCTGCTCGGAGCCAGAACCCTGTCCAGAGTGTGTGTTGGTGTGGGACAAGGGGGGTCAGAACACACTTGCATGGAAATTTCTTCAGGAAAGGAAATCACTGCACCTGAAATGAGATCATGTCAACTCCTACCTCCTCTACTCCAACTGTGCATAGTTCCATAATTTCTACTGCCACTGTTTACAATGTCTTTAGCAAGGGAACAATGTTAACATTAATAAAAATGAGCAAAACTAAACTACATGCTGTAGCGTTTGAAATATTCTTAGATTTGGTTAAACAAGGTTCTACTTTTCTATTCTGCACTTTTTCAAACATGTGGGTGCATACTTACATTAAAACATAAAGAGTGTCAGCAGACTGTATGCCTAAAATGTGTAATTTCACTTCACAAGGCATTAATAAAATATCAGCTTAAATGCATGGAGAACAATGAATGTTCTCAATTTGGCTTACAAAAAGCATAGAACATCAAAATAGTTGGGCTGATGGTTGGATAAATTTCACAGATCAAAATGCATCTGTCATGATCCCAACTAAGGAACCCAATCAAATCAGAACTCTGAGGCTATGGTCTTCCTCTAAGAACTTCTTTATTGGGTACATCATATCAGCATGATCAAATGACAATCCAACTCTAAATGTTTCCCATTGTTTCAGTATAATTAAAATAGGAAACAACTCCCTCCCCAAAGTCACAGGCCAATTAGATTAATTGCCGGGCTCTTCAGGCACTCCTTCCTACCTCTATCTACCACCAAGATGACCTTGGTTTCCATGAGAAAGTTCTGTGTTTTGTCTAGCACCGCATTTCATCCTCTTTCCCCCTCCCCACTCTGTGTCGCAACTGAGGAATGGAAAAGTGGATTTTGCCAGCTTCAATTCAAAGTTGACAGCACTCTTCCATACCTGCATGATATGTTAATCATATGTGCATGTGTTAATGTCATAAAAATTTTTCTTGGCTTTCTTAAGAGAAAGTAGCATTTAAAATCACATCCAGTAGATCCTTCCTCCAGTAGCCATATTTAGGGGTTAAAGTGGCAGGATATATGAATCATTACTGTATGATTTAAAAAACAGCATCAATTTCAATAACAGCTTTTTTTCTTGCTTCACTTCATCATATTTGGTAAACAATATTTGTATCACCATGTTAGCCACTTTCTCTATGTTCCTGTCACTGCATTTCTAATATCCAAGCTAAAAGGCTGTTGAAGGTTACTCTGCATCAGCTCAAGGTCTTCCAGAATAAATTAAATGAAAATGATTGTGTAGGATTTACACAACGCCACCATTAAAAAAAAAAAAAACAACTTGCAAGATCTCAGCTAATGCAATATGCAGCTGAGAGTTAAAATGATCAAATAAGGTTTGGTTTGTATAATAAGTATTTTACTTTTCCCCGTGAGAGATTTTTCAGCTTCTTTCGGTAAACGACTGAAATTATTTTAATTTACCCCATAAAATAAAAGCTTAGAATGGCTTTTAAGTAATGAATTGGTAACATCACATTCCAGAAAACAACAGGAAACCCGTCAAATACCTAAGATAAATTTTCATTGGTTTCATTTGTCTATCAAATTAAGTACCTTGGTAATTTTCTTTCATTATGTTGGTTAAGGTTGACATATGTTGCACTGTACATTAGCTAGAATCTAAGTGATAGCAGTGATAGCAATAGCAATAGCAGTGGACTTATATACCGCTTCATAGGCCTTTCAGGCCTCTCTAAGCGGTTTACAGAGAGTCAGCATATTGCCCCCAACAATCTGGGTCCTCATTTTACCCACCTCGGAAGGATGGAAGGCTGAGTCAACCCTGAGCCGGTGAGATTTGAACCGCTGACCTGCTGATCTAGCAGTAGCCTGCAGTGCTGCATTTAACCACTGCGCCACCTTGGCTCTTAAATGTGTGATGGCACATATGAGGCACTCCCAAAGATAGGGAAAAAGTGATATTCTCAGCAATATCAAAGTACTGTTCAAGTTTTTTGTCCCATTTGGTTATAGAGTTCCCTTGTTCCCTGAAATGAAATTATGCAAATATTAGAGTTGGCAGAGCAATCCTCCTTCATATTTTTCATTCACACTGGCACAGTGCTAGTGCTTTGGCTGTAAAATTCTTCCCTTAATCCTAAGGATTGCTTTGTCCACGAAGTAAAATAGTTTGCAATAAGGCTGATGAAGTTTTAAGCTCTCTCTAACATGAATTGCTTTGAATTCCAAAACAATATCATCAAGGAATTTATAAGTATCCCCTCACAAGCTTTGGCTGTTCCCCTAGAACCCTTTCATAGCTGCTCCTACATCGTGTGTTTAAGATTAATAACTACATGACTACGTTAAGTGTATTTAATGTGGCGGTATTTTGCTTCCAATTTAGTTAATAAAAAGTGTTTTGGAATGCTTCCATTTGGGAGAATGGCTACAACATATATTTTTGGCTCATTAAAGCAATGGTGTCAGTTTCCAGGACTGATTACTCATCTATAGCAGAAGCTCATAATAGAATTACCTTAACAAAATACTTAATTCGGTGAAAGAAGGAGAAAGTCTGGACTATACCTTGCTTTTCATGACTTAAGTTTCAACAATTAATCTAGTCGGTATAAGATGCTTTGGAACGGATGTTTTCATTAAACATTCTGTTTGTTGGTTTCCACAGATTTATCAAACATCCCAGTCTTCCCTGCAGAGGTGGGTTCCTACCAGTTCGCATCTATTCGGTAGAACTGGTTCATCAAATCTACTGAAGCGGTTAGAAGAGGTTCCACCAGTGGACCCGGAAAGCAGGCCACACCTACAGAAGAGGTTCCAAAATCTTTTGAAACCCACCACTGGTCCTTGGATATAATTATTCTACACTATCATGCTCATATTTATAAAACTCAGTGCCTCTGTGAAAGGTAAGGATGACTCCAGCGTTTGTGGTGCAATCAGAACATTGCGTGTGTTGAAGTTGTTTTAACGCAAACCAAAGATGCCTTTTAAAAAACAAGTTTACATTATATTCTTATGCATGCCAGCGCTGTGTGTGAGGTAATTTAAGGTGGTTCTGACAAGTGTCGTCGGCATCTTCATATCCGGTCACATGGGCGGCAAGCCACTCCTATCCGGTCACATGGGCGGCAAGCCACTCCCACAAAGAAGGCCACACCCACAGAGTAGGTTCGAACAATTTTTGAAACCTACCACTGCTTCCCTGCCATCCATATCTCCCCCCCCCCCCAAGTAATAGTGGCAGGGAAAACATCAGTTAGCAACTTCAAAATACATTGCAGAGAATCCTAAGTAAAGAACCTCAGGCAAGCCATGCAAACATGCTTAATGCAAATAAGAAACACACTTTGACAGCATGCTGAAAAAATAAAAATTGTATGCCATACCTGAATAAAGTTCTGAAAAAAAACAGAAATGCATTCATTTATTTGCCAGAAAAAAAACAAATCTTAACCTTATTTCTTTATAAAGAATCATATCTGCAGTATTTTAATGATCAAATAATGATCTGAAAAGAGTATTGCATAGGTACTACATTGTATTGTTTTTGTAAAGGTAATTAAGTCTACAGTTACGTACATTTCTGTTTTAAAAGATGATTTACAATATGGGAATAAAGAAGATTTAGAACTTCATTCACATAGCGCGCAGCAATCACAACAAAACTCAGACTTACTTTTCCAACACGTATAGCAGGAGTGCATTGAGGATATAAACTCAACTATGCCTGCATCTTTGTCCATGCAAAAAAAAACATATGAACATTAATCTAGAATTGTTATGTTCCCAATTATCCTTGAATTCTTTTTTCTTTCTTATCCCTTCCTTTCTTTTCTCGCTCTCTCTTTCTTCCGTCCTCTCTTTTTTATAGTGATATCGTTTTCTTTGGCTAAAAGTATATCAGGGTATATTTCAGTCATAACTGAGGCCAAACTCCCAGTCAGTAAAGACCAAACCAGAGGTGGGTTCCTTCCAGTTCGCATTCAGTAGAACCGGTTCGTCAAATCTACCGAACCAGTTAGAAGAGGTTCCACCAGTGGACCTGGAAAGCAGGCCACACCTACAGAATAGGTTCCAAAAAATTTTGAAACCCACCACTGAGCCACTCCCACTTGGTCACATGGCCAGCAAGCCACTCCCACTTGGTCACATGGCCGGCAAGCCACTCCCACCTGGTCATATGGCCGGCAAGCCACTCCCACAAAGGAGGCCACACTCACAGAGTAGGTTCCAAAATTTTTTGAAACCCACCACTGGACCAAACAGAATACAACCATCTAAAAATATTATTTTTTTTTAAAAAAAAAAAGATGATTCACATATTACTTATATGAACAAAATCCAAGAGAATTTAAGAACTTAATAC
Source organism: Thamnophis elegans (assembly GCF_009769535.1). Lineage (NCBI taxonomy): Eukaryota > Metazoa > Chordata > Lepidosauria > Squamata > Natricidae > Thamnophis > Thamnophis elegans. The sequence goes on from NC_045544.1 coordinate 8,861,996, forward strand.
AGAAGAAGCGGGAGAACTTCCCAAATTTTAGATTCTTCTTATGGTGTCTGGAATCCATATTAGTTCCCATAGATATTTCACTTCTCTTTCTTTGTATTTTTCCACCCCACTTTACTCTGTGCAGTTTGTAATAACCAAAATAATGATCATGGGGGGAAAAAATCCAAATGCTTATGAGCAGATTTTGGTATCTGTGTTTAACCAAGCCACATTTCAGCAGCATTTAAGTATTTTTTATGCAATAGGAGACTTTATGTAAATTGTACGGCTCAACCAGAGATTCAACTGGAAATCACAGCTTTTATATTTCAGCAGAATCCCTTATTTCAGAAATATAGCAATAGCAATAGCAGTTAGACTTATATACCGCTTCATAGGGCTTTCAGCCCTCTCTAAGCGGTTTACAGAGTCAGCATATTGCCCCCACAGTCTGGGTCCTCATTTCACCCACCTCGGAAGGATGGAAGGCTGAGTCAACCTTGAGCCGGTGAGATTAGAACCGCCGAACTGCAGATAACAGTCAGCTGAAGTGGCCCGCAGTACTGCACCCTAACCACTGCGCCACCTCGGCTCAGTGATGCAACCCTTCAATAAGACACATTAGAAAACATATAGCTTGAGAACTGTGACTGTGGAATGCATTCAAAGAGCATGTTGGGAAAGGTAAGGGCATAAGTAAAGGGCCTGTCCTGGAACTATTGAGGCAGAGGTATCCTCCAGAATGTTTGGCAACACCTGTTCATGGGCTTCCCCAGTTTCTTCGCTTTGCCAGGAGTCCAGTCCAAGTGGAAGCACTGCCTGTATATATTCACGCATTTGCAGACCAGCTGGGAAAGCCTCTGAAGCATCAGCACAGACCCTTCAAGGGGACACAGCTTCTTCCATACTTCGATCACGGGTGCTTTCCAAAATGGCTCTCCAAAAACGTTTCTCAGACCCTCTGACAACTAATTCAGAATTTATTCAATTGCCTGTACTCCTTCTTGCCACTTTTATAAGTGTTTAAGGCAGGGGTGGGTTCCTGGCCGTTCTTACCTCTTCTATAGAAGAGGTTCCACAAATCTACCGTGCCATTTAGAACCGGTTCCAGCTCCCTCTCCCCCACCCGTCTGCACCACGCTTGCTCCGCCCACTGCTCTCTGATTGCCTGGCTCACCAATCACCCCACCCGTCTCTAAGAGTCCTATCTAAACCTTACAGTCTTAAAGCTGTCAAGTTTGAACATCCCTGGGTTTTTTTTTTCTAAAGGGTTAGGGGTACAAGGGTCCTGTAACTTGACTGCTTTAAGACTTGCACACTTCAATGCCAGAGTTTCTGAGCCAACATGACTGGAGGAGGAATTGTGGGAGTTGAAGTCCACAATTCTTAAAGCTGTCAAGTTTGAACATCCCTGGGTTTTTTTTTCTAAAGTGTTAGTGGTGCAAGGGTCTTGTAACTTCACAACTTTAAGACTTGCATGCTTCAAATGCCAGAGTTTCTGAGCCAACATTTTGGTTGCTAAGCAAGAACATTGTTAAGTGAGTTTCACCACATTTTAGAAGTTGACCACACCCACCCGGTCACATGACTGCCAAGCCACTCCCACTTGGTCACATGGCTGGCAAGCCACACCCACAAAGCAGGCCACACCCACAGAAGAGGTTCTAAAAAATTTTGAAACCCACCATTGGTTTAAGGAATGTGCTTTGCTTTTTAGTTATTTATTTACTTTTTCTTTTAATGACAGTCCTGGTTGTTGTTGTTCAGGTGCTAAGTGGTGTCAAACTCTTCTCCACCCCATGAATCATAGCGCAACAAGTCCCCTGTTCCTCACTGTCTCCTGGAGTCTGCATATCTGACACTATCTAACCATCTCATCCAGATAGCTAACTGAAAAATCAGTAAGAAAAACAGAAGTGCTTCTGCAGTCACATTAGTGAGAAGGGCAGCCATGTAACTTGCCTAAAAACTGTATATAAATTAAGAAAAACTGCAGTCAACAAAAATAATTTATGCTTGAATTCTTACTGCTGTGTATTTGAGGACCTGCATTTCTGGGGTTCTAGAAGTATATTTTTTTGTTATACTTGTTACATTTATTTGCCACCTATTTCACTCATTCTTTTCCTTTCTTCCTTGTTATTGTTGTAAGCCACCTAGTTATTTCTAGGTATGAAATGAAAAGAATGTAAACAAAACAGAAGTAAAATGATAGTATAAAATAAACAAATAATAAATGAGCCTCATCCTGGAGGAAAATCTTAATCAGTTTTGAATTTGTAAAAAAATTAAAGTGAGTAAGGTAATGTAAAAGGTAAAGAATTTATGTTATCGTAAAGCAGAAGGTATCAATAATTCTGGGAATGAAACTGAAAATATACTTATTTGAGCAGTCCTAAAGCTATTCTTGAAGACAGAAGAAAATGGTTAGAAGGAGAAAGTGGGAAGAGAAAGGAGAGAATAATCCAAGGTGAATGGCTTACTTCAAGTGTAAGGAAGGCTAATTACCCACAAAGGAAATACCTGAAAAAGCTGCACAGCTCAATTAGGTAATCATTGGAAAGGAAAAAAATGTGGTAATCACTTTTTTTTCCTCTTTTGCTCACAAAATTATAAAAAAAAAGTGCTTTATCAACCCATCCTTTTAAAGGTCATTTCCCCCTCTCAAAAAGGACAAACTATAGTTATAAGATACTTTGGAACAGGAAGTCATAGGGATTTCTGGTTTTAAAAAAAAGATTCTGTACGGGTTCTAAAGTCTGTAAAATATGATTTCAGTAGAACTGAACAAATTCAAAATTTGTGTCAGTACAAAAATATTTACAGAGGGGGGAAACTTCTAAACACCTAGTATGATTTTCGAGGTAGCAGAAGAAAAGACACTGCCTTCTTCGAGTTTTTTTTTTCCCCCTTCTCAATTTTTCTATACCACATATAGTATAAACTTGGCATTTGGCAGGGATTTCCCATGCTAGTGCTAACTTGATCCCACTTTTCTTAGTTTCTTCAAGATTAGCCAATGTTGGTTAGGTGGTATCAACTGGAATGAGGGTTATGCATACTTGACGGCTATGGAGCATTAACCGATTTCAAAGAGGAGACAGGAATAGAAAGAAGATAAAAAATGAATGGAACATGAGTGCTAACACTAGTAACAGACCTCACTTCTTCTTAAGTGCAAATTGTTTGTATGCAAACATCACACTAGGTTTGAACAAGAGAGCAAACAATGGACTATAATAGAAATATATATATATATATATATATATATATATATATATATATATATATATATATATATATATATATATATATATGTATATGTATTTTTAATGCGGTCGGATGAAGTCTACCCTCACACTTTCTTACTTCTTAAGAAGAAGTATGCATTCAAAAAGATAGATATTCCTGTTAAATATGCTTCTAGTTGCTTTAGACAGGAAAATCAAAGACTACTTTGAAAATATGGGCCAACATTCTATTAAGAAAAGGGAATTCCAATTTTTTTTAAAAAAATAACATTTTTCAGTGATATTCAGCACAAGAACCACAGCAATGAAAAAAAAATGAATTGAATACCCAGTTTTATACCCATATATCTGTGAAATTATCAGTGCTTCCCAAGGAAAGCCTCCGATATTTTGCCTATTATTAAAGTATTGGTCGTAGTTTTTATGGTGAATGAATACAAAACACTAAATTGAATGCAGAATAATATAGTGGCAATTAAGTGTTTGAGAACTGAAATGTCTTCGAATATTAGTAGCTCGGATTGGTTTCAGCTCTGATCTTGACAGTTTGGTTGCAATTGTTTTGTCACCATTTGAGGAGACATCATCAGTATGTTTTGAATTGTGCTCGTTTTGTTTGAGAACTTTTTTTAATTTTAAAGGAATGATGCTAAAGTAAGTGATTGGTTGCCATAATGTTTTTAAAAGACTTTTAAAAAAAAGAATTGGTTAAAAAAATGCATTGAAACATGTTAACAAAACATAATCTTGAGATAGCTGAGTCTAAATTTCACTCCTTCTTGGATCAGAATAAAATAATTATGATTTCCCCCTGTGAATCCACACATGGCATTCAACTCTTATTTTGTGTTTGCTATATTTGTTAACTAATAATGGAAGCAAGAGGTAAGGAGAGATGGGTGGGAGGGAGAGAAGGCGAAGGAGAGGAGGGAGGAAGAGAGAAAAAGAGAAGGAGAGAGGGTAAGAAGGAGAAGACAGAGGGTAGGAGTAGGGGAGAAGTAAGGGAAGGAAGAAGGGGAAGGAGAGGAAGAAGGAAGTAGAGAAGGAAAGGAGGGAGAAAAGAAAAGAAAGAGAAAATAAGGTGGTGTCATAGCAGGTGTGAAGGTTGGTAAACAATACATTCCAAATTATACCTTATATCCTTTTAAATGGAATAATAATAATATAAGAATGGCAAAGAAAAAGAATAACTATGTGAATGTATACCTATACCTGTATGTAAGAGAATAAATGACAGTAAAAATATAAAGCACAATATAGGTAAATAATACTTGCTCATAAGTAGCTAAGTATAAATAAATAAATGTATATAAAAATGGACAATGAATAACGAGATTATGAACGCAAGATAGAAATGTATAGAAGGGAAAACACTAACTGCAAAGAAACCAATTCAGAACTGCTGTATGATATACGATGGAACTTATTGTTCCTATGTTGTTTTTAAGTTATGTGGTTATTTTTGTTAATGTGTTTATGTGTTCTGTTGATGTGCTTATGTGTATAAAATAAAATTAAATTTAAAAAATAATAATGGAAGCAAGTCTTTCAGCGGATGAATAAACCAAGTTTAATTCACATTAGTCGCAGCCTAAGTGATAATTGGCTAGTCACTTTTGAAGCTTGCATTGAGAAAATCACACCCTAATAATTCTCCTTGGGAGAGTGAAATCAGTTCAGACAGGAGGCAGAAATGCTTTCTAAAGTTAATTTTGTTTACCTTCCCTTCTCCATTGGTGTTCATTACCTTTAAATGGAGCCACACACTGGCAGGAGTAATTACCGAGCTGGTCAAGGCAGGTGCCTCCATTCTTGCAGGGGAAAGAAGCACACTCATCTAGATCACTTTCACAGTGCACACCTTTGAAAAGATAATTGAAGAGCCAGCAATTTAATAAGACAGGCAGGTGCCAAATTATAATTGTTCCATTTGTACCTCGAGATTCAAGTCCATCTTGTTTGGAGAAATCAATCTAAATCACAGAAATAAGGTCCTTACATACATTTCAATCAGAGCTTTTTTTTCCCTTTCATCACCTCTAAACTTTCCTGCCTCCGAATTACACTCCTAATGTCAGCCTCTGCTTTGCTCTTGCTTCGGCTGCCATGAAACGGGGAGGGAGGGCATGGTATTTGGGAGGGGTTACTCATTGTGCTGGAGGAAGGTTCTGGAGTTCAGCTGCTGGTCGGACTACGCATGCGTGGGAGATTCCCGCCAGGACTAACGGCACCGACATTCCATCTTTGTGATGCCTTTTGAAGTTATCTCACACCTGACACTTGAGAGAATTATGATTGGACTGTAACTGTGATGCCAAGGGGTGGGGAATGGGCTATTCTATATATCAATCGCTTTCGCGCCTAAATAATCAGATTTCGCTTCGCTATGCCTTTAATCATTTATAATTAGTAAAAGTACACTTGATTTCTACACATGGAGTCTCGTGGTCTTCTTTCCTAATTATCTAATGGAGAGGTGCTGACACCTAATTTCTATAAGAAGCATGTCTCTATACCAGATAGTTATATTTCATTACTTTTTGGGATATCCTTAAATTTATTATCATGTTGCAGTGTTTTTTTTTCCTAATATGCAGCACAAAAATATCTATGCATTTTATATGCATTGCTCTTTAGTTGCATTGTCATAGTCAGGTTTCATCAATTTATTGTTTATCCAAACTGTTTTCCATTATGCAGTTTTTCTTTTCCCAGTGTGTTCACAAGTAGGTGCATTTTTCATCTCCACTTTCCAATTGTACAGATTTAACTGGAAATCTGCATTGCAAAACTGGAAAAGTATAAATATTAATATAAGTGTTTTCAGTCAGTATATCAGCTCCATAAGTGAAAGTGCAGTTATACAGCATGCAAATTGGGTGAAAAACTCATCCATCCCTAACTACATTTATCTAAACATCATTTTCCATGTTCAAGAATATGGCAAGAAAATTTTTAACTGTGATGAGTAAGGGAATTACTTCCCAGTACACCCAGCTAAAAGACAGAACATTTCAATCATCAAGTGGGCCAGAATATATATTTTTCAATATGTAGGACCACAACTTGTATAATTTAGGCTTTTCTAATGAGCATTTCAGAGTACTTCAATAAGTTATTTGGGAGGCAAAAGAAGCATGATCAAAACTTGCTGAAAATATATAACAAGCTCGTTTTTTTTAATAGCAAACTATGAAGATTGTCCCAGAGGCAAAAAGAAAGTCAAAACAATAGTAGGTCTTCTAGCTTTTCAGGAAGAGAATGTTGCAGTTGGCCATCATGGGAGAATTTGAAGAGTTATTTTAATTTATTATCTTCTCTATGGAATATGGTGATTTTTTTAAACTTTAACTTTCATGTTAAACTCATTAACAAGACAAAAATGAAAGATTTATTTCATTTATTTATTTCTGCGGGACCGCCTCCTGCCACATACCTTCCAACGACCCATAAGATCTCACAGGCTGGGCCTCCTCCGGGTAACGTCGACCGGGCAATGCCGGTTGGTGACTACTTGGGGGAGGTCTTTCTCTGTAGCTGCCCTGGCCCTGTGGAATGATCTACCCGCAGAGATCCGGACCCTTCCCACTCTCTCGGCCTTCCGGAAAGCCATTAAAACCTGGCTGTTCCGGCAGGCCTGGGGCTGTTGACCCCAGAATACGGTCCAGCCACATTTAGAACGGAGTGCATGTTGTGTTGTATTTTAAACCTATCTTTTCTTTCCTTGTATTTTATTTTTTGATTTATTTTTGTATTGTAAGCCGCCCGGAGTCCTACGGGATTGGGCGGCATATAAATGTTATTAAACTTGCAAACTTGCAAACTTATTTGAAAGATTTGTTTATTATTTGTACACTGATGCAATCTTATGCAATCAGCAACTCCAAAGAGAAATACGGTAAAATAAAAAGGTATAAAAATAAGACAAATAAAGTTCAAATGCAACATATGCATATGCATTAGGCCTCTAAAACCCTCTGGGAAAGCCCAGCTTTGAGCTTTTTCTTGCAGGCAAACAATGATGGCAACAGATGCTACAGCAAAAGTTGGAATCAAATCTCCCGTTTCCTTTCTCTGTTTTTCTTGCGAATTCTGCTGGCAACAATGCCGAAAAAGGAAGATCACAGTAAGCCTATCAGATGAAGTATCTAACAGGGCATTATGAGTTGTGCGGAATGTTTCTAGGACCTTCTGTATCTGAAGTTAATTGTACTTGTGCAAAGCAAACTTAATTCTTAAAATTTTGTCCTATCTTAGACTTTCTGCATCATAGATTTATGCCTTGACAGGTTTTCAAGGGAATCTGATGTTTAAATATCCTGTGATTTAATGAACACTTAAATGCCTTATTTTACCCTCTTGTAATTCATTGGGGCATTTGTCTAAAATTGAAAGGAAGTCCCCTCTCCCTTATTGTTCACAAAATTTATTTGTGCTTTGTGTCAATTCTTCAAAAAAGGAAGTATTTTCACCCACTGTACATCTCAAAGCTACAAGTGCCCCAGCCATGATGCTACAGAGTTTAAATAGCAATAATAGTGCTATTTGTACAGTGTTTTGTAATATTATTCCCAGTTTATTTCACATAAACTGTACCCTAAATTGTATTTGAACTTCAAAACTGCTTCCCTATTATGTCTGTATTTAATTTAGGTTTAATAATTAATTTATGATAACAACTAAAGGGATTTATAAAATATTTGGAACTTTGTACTTAAATCCTTTGGAAGTTTAGAAGAAACTTTTGTTTATAACTTGCTACATGCTACAATGATAACTCCATGATACTTAGGCCTTTGACTAGAACAAAAACTATCAGAAAAGATCCAGTCTGAAGACTATGACATTCAATGAATACACAATCATCAAGGTGGCGCAGTGGTTAGAGTGCAGTACTGCAGGCCACTTCAGCTGACTGTTATCTGCAGTTCAGTGGTTCTAATCTCACCAGCTCAAGGTTGACTCAGCCTTCCATCCTTCCGAGGTGGGTAAAATGAGGACCCAGACTGTGGAGGCGAGATGCTGACTCTGTAAACCGCTTAGAGAGGGCTGAAAGCCCTATGAAGCGGTATATAAGTCTAACTGCTATTGCTATTGCTATGTAACTACATGCTACGCAGTGCAAATATTTACATGAATTTTGTCTCTTACATCCTAACTCTGGCTACAGCAATCACAAGATGTATAGTTTGGAATCATTTGAAGGTGCAGATATCAAAGATCAAGACCAAGCACAAGTAAGCACAAATGATTTAAGCAGGTTATATGTTAAGGAAATTTGGATGTATAGGTAGTTTAGAAAGCTGAAAAATCATGGTGGAAGATACTGTGAGTCTAGAAATTCAAATACTTAACCTACAAAGTTTAACCGCAATGTTGTTTTGGAATGGTACAACCCAGATGCATAAAAATGTTCTTTTCTGATTTGTAAAAAGAGATGCCATACAAGTCATAGGCTCCATTTAAAGAATTCTTTTTAAGTACATTCTAAATCTTAAACCTCACCACACCTAGTGAGTAGGTTTTGAGGTATTGCTTTTATTATTTTCTCCACTGGAGGATCATTATTGGATAAAAATTACATCTCAGTGCTTTGCAAAATAAGATGGATTTCTTCCTTTGTCCACAAGCAGTTTATATGGGAAATTTTAAGATCCTTTGATCCTTTACTATATGATCCTGCTATATTTGTATAACCAACCTGGTCATATGTTATAAAATAACAACAAAATAATTTTATTAACAGGAGATACACAAAAGGGAAGTGAAAGAATACGTTATGATTATAGGCCAGAAAATATTTAAAAACTTTTCCATGTATGATTAACTTTACATAAAGTTTATAATAACCCAGTTTGCTGAGGATGCAAATAAACATTAAATTATGGTATATAAAGTGTAACCCAAGCATGCCCAAAATGAATAACCGTGTGATAATCCTTCGAGACAGGAAAGGATTCATGCCACTTACCAGCAAAGCCAGATAAGCAGATACAGCTATATCCATTGATAAGATCTGTACAGGTTCCATTATGGATACAAGGGTTGGAGTAACATTCATTTGTATTGATTTCACAAAGTGTACCTAAATAGCAATTGGAGAGGGAGAAAAAGGCAATACCTTACAGAAGCCAAACATTTGATTAAGAGTATAGTTGTACTTGGCATGCTCGTGTAAAGTAACTCACTGTTGAGAACATTCTGTCACTAGTACGATTATAAGTTCAACCTGTCTCACTAAAGCATTCTGGAGACACTTTATTATTTGAGCTGTTACACTGATGTGCTAAGAGGACAAAAAAAAAGAAAAGTAGACTTCAGAGACACTGAACTGAGTCTCAAGATTTACAGCAGCCAATTTCTGTATCAATTTGCATCAATAAAGAACTGACATTGAAATATAATAGAATGCATTTGCAGAGACAAACCTTCCTTCTGGTTTTGTTAAAGGCAGCAAATGAATTCTCACCAAAGGGGTGGGGTGGGGACAAAATTTTAGATGTGAAAACACATTATCTTATTTACAGAAATTTCCTCCCTAATGTGCCTTAAGGAATGTTTTTTGGATAAATTTTTTTAAAGAATATAATACTTTATTGGCACAATTTGATTGAAAAGATTCCCAGCTTTTCTTGCTTCAGTTACTATCACTTTATCCCCATTAATTTTTTGTCCTTCATTCTTTAAGCTCACAGCTGCTTAAAGTTTGTGTTCAAAAAACATACAAACAAATATTTCTCATGATGTGAGGAGAGGGTATCGTGTTCATTATCCACATTCCTTCAATTCAATCCACACAATAGACTCAGCAGAAGTTCTTGCAGTCAGTATGAATGTATAAAAGGTGAATGTATAAAAATGTATGTTGGATTTTTCTATGGCAAAGAAAAAGCTAGATTAAATCAGAATTATCTCTCTTGTGGAGTAATTCTATTTGCAAGCACTTGGGTGATAATGAATCCACAATCGTTATAGGGGAATATACTGTATCTCTTGCATGTAATTGAGTGGAGAAGAGTCTCATTAAAAAGGGGACACTGATTTTCAGCTGCTTTCTTTCTAGGCTCCTCTTCCACCACCTCACCTCTTTCCCCACATCTAAAGCAGATTCAGCAGAGAAACATTTACTTGATCAAAGCAACAACAACACAAAACCCTTCGAGCCACAGAAGACTTAGATCGGATCCAATCAGAGGTGGGTTCCTACCAATTCGCACCTATTCGGTAGAACCGGTTCGTCAAATCTACCTAACCGGTTAGAAGAGGTTCCACCAGTGGACCCGGAAAGCAGGCCACACCTACAGAAGAGGTTCCAAATTTTTTTGAAACCCACCACTGGTCCTTGGATATGATTATTCTACACTATCATGCTCATATTTATAATACTCAGTGCCTCTGTGAAAGGTAAGCCTGACTACTGCGTTTGTGGTGCAATCAGAACATTGCGTGTGTTGAAGTTGTTTTAACGCAAACCAAAGATACCTTTGAAAAAACAAGTTTACATCATATTCTTATGCATGCCAGTGCTGTGTGTGAGGTGATTTAAGGTGGTTCTGACAAGTGTCGGCGGCATCTTCATATCCTCATCACATGGGCGCCAAGCCGCTCCCATCCGGTCACATGGGCAGCAAGCCACTCCCACAAAGGAGGCCACACCCACAGAGTAGGTTCGAAAAATTTTTGAAACCCACCACTGGATCCAATCCAATGAATTAAGACCAATATTATTTATTTCCAGATAAGTTAGCTAAACATATCTCCTAATTTAAAGTTGATTGACACTTTTTTTCAGGATAAAAATGGAAATGACTTATTGAACTAGTACCCCGGAAAGTATTGTCTATTTTTAAGATAGAAAGGAATAAAATGCTGCTTGGATACAATTGTAGCTTAGAGCAAGATTGAGACAAGGACTTGAAACCAGTAATTATTATGGTTCATAAACAAGTATAGGATACAGTTACTGGACACTATTGCATTTTAAAGATTGGTGATTGGTGTAGGTTGATCTTTTAAAATTTGTACCTTTATTTTTATTTTTGTTACCTTCAAATCCACTAGAACACAGGCAGTTGAAAGCATTAAGCTGATTGATGCACGTAGCCCCATTGCGACATGGATCACTTAGGCACTCATTCACTTCTATGTCACAGTTCACACCTGCCAAAAAATGAAGGATTTTGTTCATGCGAAACACAATTGCGCAGAGCAGTTAAAAAAACAAAACAAGAGCAGTTAAGAACAACAAAGTTGGAAAGAACAAGGAAAAGAAAGTACTGTAGCATTAGGAGTTTCAGCCTTAGGAGATATTTTCCTGTTAGAAAGTCATAATTTGGATTTGGATTTGGATTTATTAAATTTATAGGCCGCCCAATCCCAAAGGACTCCGGGCGGCTTACAGAAAATAAAATTTTAAAAGAAAGGTTAAAAAACAAAAAGTAAAAGCAGATTAAAAGAAACACATCATGCACCCAGTCTCCTCGGGTCTGGACCTCGGTCGAGAGGTCAACAGCCCCAGGCCTGCCAGAATAGCCAGGTTTTGATAGCTTTTCGGAAGGCCATAAGAGTGGGTAGGGTCCGGATCTCTGGGGGTAGTTCATTCCATAGGGCCGGAGCGGCCCTCCCCTGAGGCGCTGCCAGCCGACATTGTCTAGCTGATGGCACCTGGAGAAGGCTCACCCTGTGCGATCTTATCGGTCGTAGGGAGGTGTGCAGCAGAAGACGGTCTCGTAGATTTCTCTGCTGGTAAGATTCAGGTGACACCAGTCAACCTGGACGCAGAGACCACCATATGAGTTCAGTCAGAGTGGTCCGCTTCTCCACCCACTCACAAATTTGCACCCATGTGCAGTCCCCATAGTCTCAGAAACAGGTGTTGTGGCCTGCCATCACCTGCCAGAATTGGACAGTGAGGAGGTTGGAAAGGAATATGGGCTAGTCCTGTGGGTTTGGGAAAGCTCAGATGAGGATCTCTACATTGGAAGCAGAGAGGCAGTTAGATAGTGAGGCAGAAGAACAGCTGGACCCTATTTCCAGTGTACACATGCGCAAGCTGCCAGAAGACAATTGAGAAAGCAGCGTTGACTTAAGAATAAAGCCACACCTTGGAGATGATTGGCACCTCCCATAGGAAACAAAAGAGGAATGAATGGGGAGCGAGCTTTTGCAAGAGACAATTTGTTAATTTGGTCGTGTCAAGAGTAGAAAGTTCTGTTTTTGACCTCCCATAGACCGATCAGATCTCACAGGTTAGGTCTCCTCCGGATTCCATCTGCCAGCGAATGTCGGCTGGCGACCCCCCGGGGGAGAGCCTTCTCTGTTGCAGCTCCAGCCCTCTGGAATGATCTCCCTGTCGAGATCCGGACCCTTATGACCCTCCCGGCTTTCCGCAAAGCCACCAAGTCCTGGCTGCTCCAGCAGGCCGGGGGGGGGGGGCTGTGAAACATCCAGCCCCATGGAAATTGTGAATGTTGCGGTTTTGTTTTTAAAGTGTTGTCTTTGTCTAGTCTTTCCCCTTCCCTTGTCTATTGTGAGCCGCCCGGAGTCCTTCGGGAGTGGGCAGCATACAAGACAAATAAATACAAATACAAATACTATAAGAGACTCTGTGCCAAGTTTTGCTTTTCCCTGTGTTTGGAAACTAGTTATCTGGCAGTGCTCCAAACAAGATAAGGTACATGTGGATAAATATTCCTCTGAAAGACTGTTTGCTAAGCCTTGCTGACTGTGAATGAAAGGAATTCAGAGTCGTGTAAATAAAAGAGGTTTTGTCGGGACCAAGACTTTGCTTCTTGCTTTCTAAGGAGGCCTGGGTCAGAACCACAGGCACATTAATGCACAAGACAAGCCAGTGCAAAGTTGCCCCAGCTACATCTGCCACATGCAGGATGATTTGAGCAAGAGGATCCTCAAAATATGCACCAGTTCTGACTGCTGTACTCATGAATGGAAAAGCAAGAGAACTGGGAGTGTTTAAAATGCACATCCAGTCAGTCTTGCCATGGTTGAACTCAAACCTGTTCTCCTCTATCCAACTGGTTGAGAATTAAAAGCTGCTAAGAGGACTTTGAAATATAAGTTGCATCAATGTGTTTGATTATATTTAAATTCAAGCATACCTATAAAACCAGGTGCACAGAAACAGCTATAGCCATCCGGGTCTTCCTGACAGATGCTGCTAGTTCCACAGGGCTGGGAGATGCAACTATCCTTCTTTGATTCACAGAGTTCACCCAGAAAACCTATTTACAGTAAAAGCAAATGTAAATGTATATTAAAAGACTGCGAAAAAAAGGATATTGTCCAGCAAGCTAAAAAAACAAAAACAAAAAAGTCAGTGGTATTATATTTACAAATTTTAAACTAAACTAGTTTATGTTTTTCACTGGTTTTTTCCCCCCACTCACATATATACCACCCTGTACTGTCAACGCTGGAGGGAAGATATGATCAGTTGTGGGTACAAATATCAGTAGTTGATCAATGTGCTGCAAACTGATCTTGAATATATGGGGAATACAATTACTCCAGTGGTGGGTTTCAAAAAAATTTGGAACCTCTTCTGTAGGTGTGGCCTGCTTTCCGGGTCCACTGGTGGAACCTCTTCTAACCGGTTCGGTAGATTTGACGAATCGGTTCTACTGAACCGGTGCGAACCGGTAGGAACCCACTTCTGCATTACTCATAGCGTCCTGAGACCATAATCTATGTGAAGGATGTTGGTCCATGCAAAAATATAGTGCTATCCCAATGGCACTGTTCCAGTTCTATGCTCATGTAGCCTTTGCTGCAAGTTCTGTCTTATAGGAAGAACTCCTCAGTCTGTAGATTGTGATCCTTTAGTTATATACACTTTTAGAATAAAAGGTTCACTGGTTCTTTATCCATTAATGCCTGATGAATTCCTACTTGCTTGCAAGCAAGTGAGTGGGTAGCAGAGGTGGGTTCCTACCGGTTCGCACCAGTTCGGTAGAACTGGTTCATCAAATCTACTGAACCAGTTAGAAGAGGTTCCACCAGTGGACCTGGAAAGCAGGCCACACCTACAGAAGAGGTTCCAACATTTTTTTGAAACCCACCACTGGTGGGTAGCTGTGTACATTGAAATCAAGTAAGTACAAGAATGAAATAGGCTGATACGTATGTTCTCTAGTTGTGACTTCATGAAGCAAGCTCCACTCCTCCGTAATTGCATCACAATGTTACAAGCAGGTAGAGGGAAAGAATTCACATAACAACATAATGGCATTTTTATTCATCGCCTTATTATTTTTGTGCTACCTCATTGCCCACTGACATCTCTGATAGTTAACAAGCAAGCAAAGTCATTTGCTGATATTACATTCGGCCTTAACCATTAAATTTAATCTTTAGCTGTATACACTTAATCTTACATCTAAATCCTTTCCATTCTAGTGTACTTATATATTTATCTATTCCATTCTGAAACAATAGCAATAGCAATAGCAGTTAGACTTATATACTGCTTCATAGGGCTTTCAGCCCTCTCTAAGTGGTTTACAGAGTCAGCATATTGCCCCCAACAACAATCCAGGTCCTCATTTTACCCACCTCGGAAGGATGGAAGGCCGAGTCAACCCTGAGCCGGTGAGATTTGAACAGCCGAACTGCCGAACTAGCAATCAGCTGAAGTAGCCTGCAGTACTGCACTCTAACCACTGTGCCACCTCGGCTCTTCATTTTCCCAGTCCCCTTTTCCTACATTCAATTGTTACAAAAGATGCAAAATTCAACAAAGAAATCTGGATAGTAACAGGGCTGTTTGCAGCATGCTTGCCATTATCTCAGATTGTTTGAAAAAGGAAATACCTACTGTAGAAATTTGAGGCTACTATGTGCAATTCTACGCCATCCCTCCCAAAAAATAAAATATGAAATATTTTTCTTCAGATCATAGCTATAAATAAAAGGTGAGAATGATGACATAAGATAAATGAAACCCATCATTTAGAAATAATTACAAGAGAATAAAAGCTAAACCTAAACCTATACAGTGGAACCTCTAATTATGACCGTAATCTCTTTCAGGACTTAGGTTGCAATCCAATTTGGTTGTGACCGGAAACAAGACTAACTGCGCATGCGCATACAAAAAAAATGGTGCGGAAGGGGAAATCGGCGTGGCAGGAAAAATTGCTGTAGCTGTGTTTGATCGCCACTCGAGTATTTGTTCGTGACCAGATGCAACAAAATTGTGAACTTTTTGGTCAGCACCCGATTTGGTCATGGTCAGAAGCATTTGTGATCTGAGGTTCTACTGAATTTAATAAATAGACATTTAAAATCATAGCCAGCAAACTCTATTGTACACGGCTGGTTGACTTCAAAATGGACAGGGACCAATATGATACAAAAATATTTGTAATATAACCATATCCTACAACCATTGTATGTGGTTCAGTATGTGAAATATGAAAACCTGTGAGATACAGAAAACACCTAAACTCTACCATTATCAACAGAACATTATAATATTAAAACTCTAAGATCTCTATATAAAGGTTCTTAATATTGAAGGAAAGACTATAACTTGTAAATTGAAAACAGAATAGAATATAAAATTGAATAGTATAAACACAATTTTAAATGGTTAAGTGTTCTGACCCCTCTCTCATCCTACACCAAAGCACGCCAAGACAAAGATACTGCAAGGATTTATTACACACAGAGACAGGACCTTGGCAGCAAGCCAGCACAGACAAGGCGTTGGCAGCAATTCAGCACAGACTAACCTTGGCAGCAATCCAGCTTGCCAAGCTAGCCACGAACGTTCTCTAACTTTAGTGAATACGTTGACTCCTGCAAAAGGGCATGTGAATAATCATTCCTTTTATAGCCTTGAGAGGACCCTAATTACCACCAGGTGAGTGCAATTATCTCCTGTAACTGCGCAACTGTTCCTTACGCCTATTAGCTCTTTGGTGCCGGGCATCCAGGAACAACTCCCTTGGCTCCTCCCCACTGCTCCAATGCATGACGTCCGGATCACACTCCCTTGTCTCCTCCCCACTGCTCCAAGGCTCAGGCGCCTCCTGGTGGCCAACCAGCCTCTCTGCGCCCTGCTCGGAGTCAGAACCCTGTCCAGGATCCACCACATCCCCCAGAGCCGATTCATAGGGCTCCTCGCTGTCAGAGTCTGGTGGCAGTTCCAACAGCTCCTGCTGGGCCATAACAGTTAAATAAGTAAGGTAAATGAAATAAGGCTCTAATACTTCACATACTTTACCTGTATTGCAATTCTGTGTTCTTTGTAAAAGAAGCCAAGTGCCTACATATGCTTCCAATGATGGCCTCAGTGTTGTTTTGGTCCAGGGACATGATAGTCCTATCGTCCTGGTGCATTGCTGTGTGTGTTAGCCATTCCTGAACAAATGACTGCTCTGATAGGAAACTCATTTGGATGCAAACAATTTCCTATGTTTCTACATGAAATAAAGTTTATTCAGGAAACCAATCACAGTTCTTTGGATCACCATACTTAAGGGAAGACCTATTTACCCTCAACCAGGGGTACAATGACTATTGTTGGCATTTAATGATACCACAGTTTTGAAACCAGGCAAAGATTGATTAGCATCAGATGTTTTATCTACAGAATGTTTGTAACCTCTTCAGGTTAGGTCAGTCAAAAAACAGGCACAACAGAGATTGCAGGAATGATATTTCTATTATGAGGTCACTAGGAGTTGACAATGGCACATATTTGATTTCCCCCATTCCCCAAAAAGGTAGAATAACTGAATCTTAAAAGCGTATCCAACTTTCTTCCTATTCCATCTTACACTAAACAAAACCAAGAGGATCTTATTTGAGAGTTTTTTTCCCCCTCTCCCATTCACCTGTTTTTTTTCTGACTTGAGTAATCTGAAGAATCAGCAAAATAAGAAAAGATGAAGTGACACAATGGAATATAACGAAAAATTGCCTGAACCAGAAGCTTTGAAAATAATTGGCCCCACTTGAGCCTTCATAGACTTTCCCTTAAACCTAGACCTCCTTCTTTGACGAGGTGAGGAGAAAGATTCTCTGCCTTCAGTGAATTTGGAAATCACTATTCCTATTACAGGACTTTCATATTCTTTTTTTGCATCCATAATAATTGATCTTAGGTCCCTGAATTCAACCTGCTTCGTCTCAGATGTACCATAAAAGCAAAGGCAGACACAGGTAGAACCTGGAAATATTCTTGTTTCCTATCTGTGGTATGTCCCTTTTCTATGGTGACTGAATAATGCAGAGTGAAGTCTTTATCATTAGTAAGTATGCTCATTTGTAAGTCAGTTATACTGAATAAAAAGCAGTCTGTCATCCAGAAAATGAATGCAATAGAAAATTATTTCTTAAACCAAACTGAGCTAATTTTGCTCCAAGCATTCATGTCTGGAAGGATTTAGTCCCTGAAGACACAGGAATAACCTGCAGGCATGAGAGTGGATCAATAAAATAACATTATTTTTATTTTGTGGAGGTGAGGCTGGGAGTGAAAATTGCACATGTGTAAATGTAGTTTTCCCTATGAGTAAACACTGACTAAATTCTTCAATACAAGAATTATACATTGTAATTTGCTCAGTTAACACATGTTATACATTACCTCTCTTTCAATATGTTCTACTATAATTTATACATTCTTTTGCAACAAGTTATTCCCCTTTATATCTCATTGCTGAAAAAAAATTGTAATGAAAAATATTATTGGTTTAAGGTCTGTTACAAATGTTGATCATTGACAACCAGTCAGAAATCAGTTCCTGGGTTTTTTATTATTTCAAGTAAAAGAGTTGAATTGTTTCACCTTTCGAAAGTTCAGAAGCAATTGCTATTTAAATATAAGATCTGGAATGCAGATCCCCATATATGGAAATAAATGGTATATTGTCAATTTTCTGTCAATGACAAGAAGAAACTGCTCCTGATTTGAATATGTGTTATTAATGAAAGAATATATACACTACCATAAAAATAGAGAAACAGATATTATATATTTGAATTCTGTCAGCATAAAAGAGCAAAGAGACATTGTTTTTCATGATAACCATCGTAATTGTCATACTATTCCTTTTGGATAGCAATTCATTGACAATAATTATTTTGTAAGATAACTTGAATTAAAAAAGACATATTGATGAACAAAAGTGAGAAAGATACTGTTCTGTTTTTATTCTTCTGTGCATCATATTATCGAGTAATAGAGCAAAAATCTTCCAATAAAACTATCTGATGATAATCTACAATCCAGAGGGTATACCTTTTCTATTTGTGAACGTCTTCCTCTTTGCTATTTATTCTTAGAGGTTTTTTGGGATTTTCAGTTAAATGCAGCTGAGCAGCACTTTATAATAGATTAGAAATCATATTGCAGCCTGGCATTTCCAAGCAGATAATATCTCATCTCTGTAAATTAAAAAAAAAAAAAAAAAAAGGTTTTGTTTTGCTTTTTTTTCCTGAAGAGTTAAATTAAATTTAAAGGAAAAAAAAAGTTTGAGAGTAAGACTGGATAGGAAACTGCTGGCTTTAGTTGTTAAACCAGTAGCAAACCCTAATTATTTTTTTAAAGGTACAGAAGTGAGTTACAATAGTTGTCTGGACAGAACTAGAACAAAGAAAGCAAAAGTAAAAAAGATATTTTTTTTGTTTGTTTTAGAGGAAAGATCTGAGCCAGTCTCAATTCTATAGGATACTTAAATGTTTTCTCATGCACTGTTTACACTAGTACCTAAACAATCTACAAAACCAAAGGAAAGCATTGTAATTGTTGGACCAAAAAAGCTTTATTAATAATATTTGACGCCATTTCTTTTCTCTGACCAAAAAAAAAATCAGCAATGCACCAGGCTGACTGGTTAACAGAACTGGAATATACTGGGGGTACTTAGTGAACTTTCCAGGCTTTTACTAAGTGTTATGTTGAGTGTTGAATTGAAAGTAATGCTATAAGAGACTGTAAAAAAGAAATAGAAATGCGGTTCAGCAGTTAGAACTCATTCATTTCTTTCAGTCGGCCACTATAAATAGCTTAATCCAGTGATGGTTTACCTTTTTGTCACTGTGTGCCAAAAGCGTGCATGCACGTGCATACACCCATAATGTATGCCCCCTGTGCATGCGTGCACAACCTCCCTACCTGCACCTTGTCCCAACACATGTGCGCACGACCCCCCCTGCACGCTTCCATTCCCTGCGCAAGTGCACGTGACCCCCCCACATGCACCCTATCTTTCCACGCATATGGGTGTGACCCTCCCATGCTTCCCCCACACGCCATGCATGCACACACACCCCTGCGCCCCTGTGCATGCACATGCATTTCCTGCATGCGCCATGCCCCCCACGATTGTGCAGCAGACTCAAAAACCAGCTGGCTGGTGGGAGGTCCATGCAAATGTGCAATGGAGCTGAGCTGTGGCAATGGCTCACAGGCCCGCAGAGAGGGCTATGTGTTCCACCTGTGGCACGCATGCCATAGGTTCGCTCTCATGGGCTTAGTCTTTAGCAGCAGTTCCCTGTCAGTGGGAAGGGGAGACTGTTGTGGCCCAGCAGGAGCCGTTGGAGCTGCCACCAGACTCCGACAGCAAGGGGCCCTGTGAGTCAGCTCTGGAGGATGTGGAGGACCCTGGACAGGGTTCCGACTCTGAGCAGGGCGCAGAGAGGCTGGTTGGCCACCAGGAGGCACCTGAGCCTTGGACCAGTGGGGAGGAGACAAGGGAGAGTGAGCCGGAAGCCAGTAGTCAGTTGTTCCTGGATGCATGGCATTGAAGAGCTACTAGGCGTCAGGAACAATTATGCAATTACAGGAGGTAATTGCACTCAGCTGGTGGTCATTAGGCTCCTCTCCAGACTATAAAAAGGCTACTTGTGCACACACCCCTCTTTGCAGAAGTCAACACAGAATCAAATGTCGGAGAACTTTGTATGAGCTTGCCAGGCTGGATTGCTGCCAAGCCTTATCTGTGTTTATTGCTGCCCAAGCTTGTCTGTGCTGGGTTGCTGCCAAGGACCTGTTTGTCTGTTAATTAAATGCTGTAATTTATCTCTGGCTCGGAGTGTGCTTTGGTGTGGAACCAGGGGGGTCAGAACAGGAGACTAATTTCACTCAGGAGCTATCTTGGTCAATTTTCTTGATCAGAGTCAGTTTGGTCTAGTGGATATAGCAATAGCAATAGCAGTTAGACTTATATACCGCTTCATAGGGCTTTCGGCCCTCTCTAAGCGGTTTACAGAGTCAGCATATTGCCCCCAACAACAATCCGGGTCCTCATTTTACCCACCTCGGAAGGATGGAAGGCTGAGTCAACCCTGAGCCAGTGAGATTTGAACAGCCGAACTGCAGAACTGCAGTCAGCTGAAGTAGCCTGCAGTGCTGCATTTAACCACTGCGCCACCTCGGCTCCAGGCCCCAGTCTAGAAACCAAGTGTTTATGAGTTCAGATCCTGCCTTAGACATGAAAGCTGGCTGAGTGACCTTGGGCCAGTCATTCTGTCTCTCAGCCCAACTCACCCCATAGAGTTTTTGTGGAGAAAACAGGAGGAGGAAGGTATGTTAGACATGTTCAGCACCTTGAGTTATTTGTAAAAATAACAAATGCAGGGAACGAATAAAATAAAGAATAATTAATAAAATATTTGAGGATGCCTAAGAAACATCTCATCAAATGAAATGGTTGCCTGAATGGCTAATAGACAGATTCACATGTCTCTGGTTTCCAGCATATTGCAGTCTTCTGCTTCTAAGCTACTGTTCTTTTAACGGCTTTTATAGAGCACATGCATTTTCAAAATGTGCCATGAATTAGATTTATGAGCTGTAACATACTATGCATTTTTTGGGTAGAATGACACAGAAAATAAACATTACGGGATTTTGCACAAAATATGACTTTGAGCAATAAAAGATCTGAGATGACATGATCAAGGTTAAGAAGTACTTTGCTTTGAAGAAAGTGATATATTGGTATAAATCTATTCAAGCTGCAATCTTAAATCTATTTATTTAGATGCTGCTTCTTCTGAACTCACTGAGACTCACTTCAGAGTTGACATGTATAAGAGGGCAATGTTATTCTTTAAGCATATATCTGAAAACATCCTACTATAAACAAAATATAAAATATTAAGAAACCTTAATTTATCACTGAATAAATTACTTTCACTCTGCTTATCACACGTTTTTTAAGTACACATATTTTACTTATTTTTATAGTATTCTGATAAATCTATATGCAGATTAAGAATGTGCCAGTTTTAATTTCCTTCTGGAATACTGTTTTCCTTGAAGTATTCTTATTATATATTATTAATACCATGTTAACATTCATTGGATAATATTGAAGTGTCAGATTCTTCTTAGAACATATATGCATATATGTTGTGGCCCAGCAGGAGCCGTTGGAGCTGCCACCAGACTCTGACAGCGAGGGGCCCTATGAGCTGTAACTTATTATGCTCATATGGCTTTGGAGGATGTGGAGGACCCTGGACAGGGTTCCAACTCTGAGCAGGGGGCAGAGAGGCTGGTTGGCCACCTGAGCCTTGGACCAGTGGGGCTGAGACAAGGGAGTTGTATCAGCCTATTAAGACATATATACATCAGCCAAATATTGACAATTTGGGGGGAAATTGTCCTCTGGTTTGATTTAAGGCTACTTCACATAATGTGAAGGTCTCTCTGGATAATATAATCTTCTATCTAGTTCTTATTTCACATTCTCTTTTTTTTATAAGCATGTTAATACTACTAAAAATTCTTCAAGCCAATACATTTTATGAACAATCCTTGGGTTACAGCGTACACCAGCCATGTCCCATCTCTTTGAAACACTTCGTGTTTCCCTTGCTTTTCTTAGTCTACAATAAAATAGAACTAGATGGGAAAAAAAAATCATTTTCTATTCTCTGCCTTGTGATTCCACAAGGTGAAACTCCTTAAATCCAATATATTTGACTGTGTACATAATTGCAATGTTTAGAAGAGTGGTAGCAGAATCAAGATAGAAGAATTTGGAAAGTACAGCAAAGACCTTTGAAATATGCATCAATATATTTAACATAAGCCATCCCCCAAAGTATTGTATCTTATACAAGGAGAGATAATCTCGTAGTGATTTTGTATCAGGTAGTTCTGAAATCACTTTGCTCATTTTATTGACATGTTAACCTTTACCTCAGACATCTAGGCTGAATTCACTTGAATGTGCTACAAATTTCAACAAAAGCACAAGTTAATTCCAAAGCTTAAGAGAAGCCAATTTCATAAACTTTTTCAGAAGTTTTTCTCCCTTCTCTTTCACATAGCAATAGCAATAGCAGTTAGACTTATATACCACTTCATAGGGCTTTCAGCCCTTTCTAAGCGGTTTACAGAGTCAGCATATTCCCCCCCACAGTCTGGGTCCTCATTTCACCCACCTCGGAAGGATGGAAGGCTGAGCCAACCTTAAGCCGGTGAGATTAGAACCGCTGAACTGCAGATAACAGTCAGCTGAAGTGGCCTGCAGTACTGCACCCTAACCACTGCGCCACCTCGGCTCATATCTGCTTGATAAAGGTAAATTTGTGCTACAAATTTCAACAAACGCACAAGTTAATTCCAAAGCTTAAGAGAAGCCAATTTCATAAACTTTTTTCAGAAGTTTTTTTTCCTCCTCTTTCACATCTGTTTGATAAAGGTAAACTTTTCCAAATAGTTGGCCTGAAGGAAGAGGATGGGGATAGGAACAAAACTACCTTCTATTAATATCCTTTGAAGGATCAAGTATTTTTCCTCTCATTGAAAAAAAAAACCCCACACACCTTCCTTAACAGAATAATCTCATCCAATTCAACTACTTCAGAAAATAACATTTTAGGCATATTTATACTAAAGATGTCTGTGCACCTGTAATGTTTTAGAAAACAGGTGAAGGTAACAGCCATGACCAAGTAGGCACGTATACATGATCAAATCCTGCACACTTACTATAATGACCTGTGAGCATATTAAACATAGACCCTCAGCATCAATCTTTGTATCTTACCAGACAGAGCCCAAATCTAACAGAGCAACAACTTTCTGTATATTTTAGATATCAAGACTATCTTCATCAGTGGTGGGATTCAAATAATTTAACAACCGGTTCTCTGTCCTAAGGACCAGCTGGGTAGGCATGGCTTGGTGGTCACATGACTGTGGGCATGGCCAACTCAACGTCACTCAGGTCGATGGGAGCTTCGCCTCAGCTGTTATAATGTCATAAGGGTTAATCGGAGAGGCAGTTTCTGTAAGCAGGGCAACAAACCAGAATGTTTCCTTCCTGCCTTCCTTACAGGATTAGCCCTGTAAAGTGGAAAACAATCAAAAGGAGATTTCTTCCAACAATCGGTTCTCCCAACTGCTTAGAAAGTTACCAACTGGTTCTCCCGAATACGTGCGAACTGGCTGAATCCCACCACTGATCTTCATCCATTTCTTCCTTCAAGATGAAACCTTAAGCAAATCGTGACCCGTCAAACGCGCGGACGACAAAAGCGTGATCGACAAAATCGCGCCTTTGACGTCATCACAGCGCGACGAAAAAGATCGAAAAATTCAAATAAAAATTAATAAAAATTAAATTAAAGCAAGCCGATTCACATAAAGGTAAGGGTTAGGGTTAGGGTTAGGGTTAGGTTAAGGGTTAGCGTTACGTTTTTCGTTACTTTAACGGTTAGGTTTAGGGTTAGGTTTAGGGTTAGGTTAAGGGTTAGGTTTAGGGTTAGGTTTAGGGTTAGGTTTGGGGGGCTTAGGGTAAGGTTTTCCCTTTATTTTTACATTTTTCGATCTTTTTCGTCGCGCTGTGATGACGTCACAGCGCGCTTTTGTCGAGCGCGATTTTGTCCTACGCGCTTTTGTGGTGGAACCAAGCAAATTCCTTCTTTTTGTTCTATTGCTTGGCTCAGCCAGTAAGTCACTACTTAAGCACATCCCAGCTTTTAACTTTCTTTTTTTCTTTCCTCTGCCTTTACTTCCTCTATCTAAGTGTATCCCAGTTTTTAATTTCCTTTCTTTATTTTGCCAGTTTCCTTACACTGCTAAATTAAAACAGCAAACATTAGCATCGCTATTTGTTTCCCTATTTTAGACTGTTTTATTTGAGTGATAAATTCAAAACCTGGTTCCAAATTTCTAACGTTAAAAAGGGAAGAAGAGATAAAAGGGAAGATGATCTAAAACTCTGCAGAGCTGAAAGACAAGAACAAAATATGATTCCTTATCTTCTAAAGTCTTATGTAAAATAGCACTATTGTTCCACCATTTCATCTGGAAATCAGTCTCTTACCAAAGTCTAAAAAACAAGAGCATCCTTCTTATGAAAGGTGACTGATATTTCCATATAAAATAGCCTTTCTTCATCAGCCTGCAACACCTCATCTTCAGATAGGCGTTCGGGAGACATAGTCAGAAAGCAAATTCACAAAAATAGAGGGCATTGTCGTAATAACAAATGTGTTGCATATTAGAGAACGTTTGTACAGCTTCTGTGGATGATTGGGGAGGGGGTAGCTGAGATTCACACTGCAAATTTGAGTCTAAAATAAAATATCTCAGGAAACAAGTTCTATTTCTGTCCTGAACATTTCCCCCCCCCCCCCTAACTCTTCTACCCACATACCACCTGAACACCTACCTGGCAAGCAGTTACAGTAAAATTTGCCAATCAAATTATGGCAACTGGCTCCATTTTTGCAGGGCTTGAAGGCACATTCATCAATGTCCATTGAACAGTTTTTGTCTGACAGAAAAGAAAATGAAATGTTAAAACTATAAATCATGTAAGGTTTGGGATAACAAAAAAGCTACTTCATAATTCAAGTGACAACTACATAATTTAACTTTTCCTGGTTGGGAATACAGTATTTTGTTTGTCTGACAGCTTTGAAGAAAAGATTTTTTTTCAAAAATATATGTATTATAAAGTGTAGTCAAATAAATTAAATGTTTTACAGACACGATTATACAAACTGAAAAGAAAGTGTTTACAAATATACGGTATTTCTTGGAGTGTTAGAAAACTGTATTTCCACCAGTATAATTTAGAGTTAATATCATGTTTGCAAAGCAGAAAAAGGAGCCCAGACACATTGAAAAAATGTGATTTAGTTTTAAATTATAAGTAGGAAAAAAAAGATTCAAGCGACAATCAATTAAATATTGATAGGATGGGTAATTTAAAGTACAACTATATCTAGACAGCTACTACTGTGCAATGTATTCACTATCTCAAGAGTCCAGATCCTATTCTTTTTCAACTACATCTCTATTTTGTACAAATCATATCAAATGCAAGAATAGGAGCAACCGTAACTACTTCATGCTTCATGATCCCTAGTGTTTCTAATGAGCCCTTTCCAGCCACAAATATTAAGCATGAGTACAACACCATCAAGGAGGCCTGGCTGACACTTCTTAAACCTACCTTTTGCCAGAATTTGTTTCCTAAAATAATGATAGGAACTTATAATGGTAGCCATAAATCAGAGGTGGGTTCCTACCAGTTCGCACCTATTTGGTAGAACCAGTTCGTCAAATCTACCGAACCGGTTAGAAGAGGTTCCACCAGTGGACCCGGAAAGCAGGCCACACCTACAGAAGAGGTTCCAAAATTTTTTGAAACCCACCACTGGTCCTTGGATAGGATTATTCTACACTATCATGCTCATATTTATAAAACTCAGTGCCTCTGTGAAAGGTAAGGATGACTACTGCGTTTGTGGTGCAATCAGAACATTGCGTGTGTTGAGGTTGTTTTAACGCAAACCAAAGATGCCTTTTAAAAAAGAAGTTTACATCCTATTCTTATGCATGCCAGTGCTGTGTGTGAAGTAATTTAAGGTGGTTCTGACAAGTGTCGTCGGCATCTTCATATCCGGTCACATGGGTGGCAAGCCACTCCCATCCGGTCACATGGGTGGCAAGCCACTCCCACAAAGGAGGCCACACCCACAGAGTAGGTTCAAACAATTTTTGAAACCCCCACTGCCATAAATTGACTTATTCACAATAAGGCGACTTTTTTTTTTCCTTCAAAACAGGTTTGATTCCTGATGATTATCTGAACTATTCACTTCAGTTTTACTAGCAATATTTTTAGAAGTAGTTTCCCATTGCCTTCTTCCCAGGCAATGAGAGAGAGTGACTGGACTGGGCCAAAGCTACCTAACTGGCTTCGTACTAAGGTGAGATTAGACTTCACAATCTTCCAGGTTCTAGCCTTCTGCTTTACCCACTACAAAAAGCTGATTCTCTAAGGCAGGGCTGTCAAACTCGCATCGTCATGTGACATAGAGGGGCTTTTTCCCCCTTCGCTAAACCGGGCGTGGGAGTGGCCAGCGCATGATGCATCTGGCCTATGGGCCGGGAGTTTGACAGCCCTGCTCTAAGGCAACATAACTGGGGGAAAAAATCCCTGTGGTTATCAATAAAATCTATTAGCGAATACTAATTCTGGGCAATGGTGAGTTTACCCTTTCTGGAGATATGCAATTTGCCTTACAGGTTCAGAAGCCCCATTCCCAATACAGTTCATAATTAACTTTGATTAACTTAATGGTGCTAAGGGAAAATGGAAAACATGACAACTAGGTCTCCCAAATAGTTTGTTGCTTAAAGGAGAGCATAAAGAAGATGCATCTTGTTTTTGCTTGTAATCATTCTATGCATGGAAGGAAGGAAGGAAGGAAGGAAGGAAGGAAGGAAGGAAGGAAGGAAGGAAGGAAGGAAGGAAGGAAGGAAAAGAAAAGAAACCCTTTAATTAGACTAGCCATGCAATAATTTCAATACTAAATCTCTTTGGAGATTCTCAGTCATCCAGCTCAAGATAATCCCAAAGGTCCTTTTTCAAGAAGCAACTGAACAAGCTTCTTGGGTGAGAAGCAAAACATCTTCAAGGAAAAACAAAGGAAGTCCAGTTGAAAAAGCACCTTTGGGACAATTTCAGTACTGGTATCAAAAGCATTATCCACTGCATGAGTATTAAGATTCCTACCTAGGGGGTCACTCTCAAAGCATGTAGCAGGTAAAATTCTATTCCATTGGGTTCCTTCAATATCCCCACTCCATATGTCTTATTTTTACAATCAATACTGCGCGAGTAAACTTTTGTTCATTCAAAAGTTTCCCTTCTTCTCTCCCCTTCCCCCTTTGGAGTATGTGATCCTCTCCCAGGTTTTTGTTTCAGACAATCACTCATTCCCCCAGAGCAGATTCTGCTGGGATGCTAGTGAAAAGCAATAATGGTTCCATGGAACTGTTTTCAGTATGCAAACACATCCAATTTGATTCTTTTAATGATTCTTGTATGGTTTGTTACTACAACATTAAAATATTTTGCTGCAGTGATGTTTCAGTTGATGTTCCATTATAGACCAGTGCAGAACACAATTGGTAGTACCTGCATTTTATTATTGTAGTAGTTTGTGTCATTTTCTGGCATTATCCTCAGTTTCACATTACAACATTGGTTTTAAAAGACTTTAATCTATTGCCAAAAACATTTATCTATAACCCTAGTCTGAAGTAACGCATGGTTGTTTTTTTTATGAAATTGTTCCCAAAATAAAAGCTATCGAGAGTGAAATTAATAAATAATACTTTTTCCATGCAGCAATCACATAATGAAATGACAAATCTCTTTTCATCTCACTTTATTCTTACTTGATGAATGAACACATTTTCTCCAGATGATTTCAGCTCTTAAGCTTTCATTCTAATTAAAGAAATCGTGCTAATTATTTGCAGATGAGAAACTTTCAGCAAATTATGCCTCTGATTTCATGTAAACAAGGCACTTTGGTTAATTTCTAACAGGAAGAGAAAATTGTGTTGTTGAACCATAATTGATTTTCCTTTTAATTTTATGCAACTTGCTGCTAGCTTTACTCTTCATTTTTATGCAGAAATTAACTGTTTAGACTAGTACAAGACGACTCTTGACAACCCCTAAAATGTAGAACCTCCAGTAGTAAGGAACATGCATTTTTGGGGGATTCTAATTCCTTCCAATTCCCACAACAGTATATTGTTGCTGTCTGATCTTAATCGTAGTGCTGTATTTTCTCATATGGAATGCATAAATTGCACAAAATACAGGAACCACTCAGTTTAAAATTTGACCACAGTTTTAGTAAATAACCACAACTGTTGAATTATGCATATGTTTCCATGTGTTTCTGACAGTCAGTGACATGTCTCTATCTCTAACTAACCGTCCGGGGAAGTGATCTGATTGTCCACCTAGCTAGGATTGACTGATACCATGGGTCAAAGCTTTAACTCTACTGAAGTCTTTTTTTCCCTAATCTTAAAGCTAAGCATAAGGTTTGCAAATTGCCACAGAACCAGTGGTGGGATTCAAATAATTTAACAACCGGTTCTCTGCCCTAAGGACCAGCAAGGTAGGTGGGGCTCGGTGGTCATGTGATTGGGTGGGCTTGGCCAACTCAAGATCACTCAGGTCGATGGGCGCTTCGCCTTAGCTGTTACAATGTAAGAAGGGTGAACTGGAGAGGCAGTTTCTGTAAGCAGGTCAATAAAGATTAGGCTAGAAACAACACTAGAATGTTTCTTTCCTGTCTTCCTTACAGGATTAGCCCTGTAAAGTGGGAAAAAACAAAAGGAGATTTCTTCCAACAATTGGTTCTCTGAACTACTTAGAAAGTTACCAACTGGTTCTCCAGAATAGGTGCGAACTGGCTGAATCCCACCACTGCAAAGAACCTGTTAATCCCTACCATCCACCCACCTATCTTTCTACTCTAGATGCACATAAAGATACACACGCATACACACACAAACACACACACACACACACACACACACACACACACACACACATCATGTCCCCTCACATCCGGATATAAATTATTTCAACTTATATCCTCAAAACGATGCTATAGGGCACTGCACACCAGAACAACTAGACACAAGGACAGTTTTTCCCCCCAAATGCTCACTCTGCTAAACAACTAATCCCCATAACACTGTCAAATTATCTACTAAGGCTGTATTACTATTATTTTAGGATTTTTAGGATTTTAGGATTTTATTAGTATTTATAGGCCGCCCTTTTCCCTGAGGGGACTCAGGGAGGCTTACATAAAATAAGGAAGGGAGGGTACAGACAATAGACACAAACAATACATAGAAGTAAAATAGTAAGCAACATTCATTCATCATTCGGGTGGGGACAAATTAGCTTTATCCCCAGGCCTGACGGGCTAGCCAGGTCTTAAGGGCTGTGCGGAAGGTCTGGACGGTGGTGAGGGTACGAATCTCCACGGGGAGATCGTTCCAAAGGGTCGGAGCTACTACTGAAAAGGCTCTCCTCCGTGTAGTTGCCAGTCGGCACTGACTGGCAGATGGAACTCGGAGGAGGTCTAATCTATGCGATCTAATTATTCTTCTCTTCCTTCCTAGTACCTATCTCTTCCCACTTTTGATTATAACCATGTTGCTTGTATCTTTAACATTGATATTGTTTTATTCGTTTCCTAGTATAATTTGATTGCTTATTAGTAACCTATGTCTATCACTAAGTGTTGTATCTTATGATTCTTGATGAATGTATTCTATTTATTTTTTTCTTTATGTACACTGAGAGTATATGCACCAAAGATAAATTCCTTGTGTGTCCAATTACACTTGGCCAATAAAGAATTCTATTCTATTCTATCATTGTTTTTATATCTTTTGAAAGCAGGAGATCCTGTACTCCTATAAAAGAGATTCTACAGTGGATAGGAGATACTCTCACTTTTCCACACAGCTTTGCCATTATTCCTGCTGTGGGAAGTTATCACCCAGCCCTCTCCCAGAAAAATTAAATATTCTAGGAAATATTGAAAAGGCAGAATATTTCTCTGGATATGAAAATAAAGAAACATGTTTTAAAAGACAGAATAGTTGTCTGTAGCTTCCGGCCCATCCCCACTGTTAATGGGCCATTAAGAAGGCCAAGCTAGTCCCTTTTACATAATAAAGACTTCTCCACTGCAGCCCCAGGGGGGATGGGAGTAAAGGCATGATAATATTGGCCCTTTACTCAACTGACCACATGGCATCTGAGAACTCAACTAAACCTGGATTCAAAACACAGCCCAGAGAGTTGCCCCTGCATGGCCCTATGGGAGTCTGACAACCAATCAGAATACATTTCTTACACAGGAACAGGAAACCGAGAGGTGGGACTGAACAGGTTATCAAAAGCCTAGCAAGCCCCTCCCTCAGCCCTTCTCTTCTTCTCCACCAACATTGAAGCATGTGATCACCTTTTCTGTTCAGGACTCAAGCCATGTGGTCCTGTCCACAATTAAACCATCTTTCCAAGCAGCCTCCATGTCTCCAGTGTCTTTTTCCCCACTTGGAGCCGAACCCAGAAGGACATTTCTTTCATCACTGCACAATGAAATACTTTAGTGTAAGAGGGATTAATATTGTACTGAGAATGCCAATAGTTTGGCAGGTAAATACCTGTGGGTATTAATTTATGTTACCTATGAGGGCCTGAAGACTCCTGTTAGACAAAGTAAAGAAATATTAAGTATAGTTTGTTGAGTTAAAAAAAAATCATTCAGGCTTTCAATATTAATAATTTTAAAGAATAAAACGTATTATATCAAACCTGATTTAATTTGGCATGAAGGATGCAATTCAATGAATTCTTTAGACATTTACTCTGAGTTGTTTTCATAAAGCCAAGTTGTCTCTTTTACAAACTTCCATATAACGCTTACATTTTTTCCCCCAGAAGTTTATTTCTTCTCCAAAAAAGTTTTGAGATTCACAAGGAAAAATGAAAACTGCAGTGCCATGTTAGCTAATCCTCATTTGTTCCTTTGAAGGAATGGCAGGAAGAGCTTATATGTATATTAGGACTTGAAAAAGTCTGAAAACATGCATAGATATATATAAATCTCTAAAGCAACATGGTTCCTTCATTTTAAAGAGCTAAGCAATGCAACCATGTTTCCTGGCCACTTCCTGCAGAAACTATTTTGGGAGACTTGAGATGAGCTTCCTTCCACAGCATTACAGAGCCTTGGCAGCAATAATGCAGATTTGATTTGATTTATAATAGCATTGGTATACTTCTATATCTTCATCACATATTCCAAGTAAATGTAATTCAGCAGTAGCAGTTGAGAATGGATGGAGCATTATATAACAAGATTTAAATTAATGGTTGCTGTTTCTTTTGAAACAGAACACTTATTAAAATCTAAAAGCAGTCCAACTGGCTTGATCTGTTGAAAGGAATGTCCTTCTGGGTTTGGCTCCAAGTGGGGAAAAAGACACTGGAGACATGGAGGCTGCTTGGAAAGATGGTTTTAATGGAGGACAGGGCCACGTGGCTTGAGTCCTGAGCAGAAAAGGTGATCACATGCTTCAATGTTGGTGGAGGAAAAGAGAAGAAGGGCCGACTGAGATGCTGAGTCCCTGGTTTTATGCCCTCTCTGGCCTTTGATCTTGAGCTTGTATTCTGATTGGTTGTCAGACTCCCATAGGGCCATGCAGGGGCAACTCTCTAGGCTGCGTTTTGAAGCCAGGTTTGGTTGATTTCTCAGATGCCCTGTGGTGAGTTGGGTAAAGGGCTAATATTATCATGCCTTAATCCCATTCCCCTAGAACTGAAGGGGAGAACTCTTTATTATGTAAAGGGACTGGCTTGGCCTTCTTAATGGCCTATTGACAAAGTGGGTGGGGGCAGGAAGCTACAGGGAGCTATTCTCTCTTTAAAACATGTTTCTTCCTTTTCACATCCAGGGAAATGTAATATTCTGCCTTTTCAAAATTTCCTAGGATATTTCATTTTTCTGGGAGAGGGTGGGGTGATAACTTCCTACAGATCAATATACTCTATAAATACATAATTACAAGCCACGTGGCTGTTAGCCCTCAATATTCTAATTGGCAGTTTGTTGCTACTGCTGTTATTATTACCATTATTATATTTCTTTTCCTCCCAGGGCTGAATGTGTAGCATTCTGTCCCACAACTTTTCTTTAGAAAAGCTTTGTGAATTAGGTTAATCCGAGAGAGTGACTGTCTTAAAATAACTCAATGAGCTTCTGTACCTGAAAGTAAACTTAAATCTAGGACTTCTCACTCATAGCCTAACATTTGAACCCCTACACAATTAACTACTTTTGTTTTCAAAAATCATCTACCCTCTTCTAAAATAAAGAAAATTCCTCAGTCTCAATAACTTTTCTTTAATCAAAATTTGTAACAGAAAAAATAAATCCCTGTATGTAAAATGACCATCTCTTGTTTGTGAATAAGCAAGGCTGGGCAAACTGCAATCTTCATTCAATTGTCATATAATCCTTGTATACAAAGTTTAATTTATCTTCTCAAAAGGAGTTATTGGTTTCTCCAGTAGCATGACTGACAAAGATCAGGAGAGATTTTTTTTTAAAAAAAAGTATGCCAAAAAGAGATCAACTGCAATAAACTAACATTAATATGGGGAGATAGGGAAAATGGATTGCCATTTTTCTTCAAATTTACTAGCATGTACCCTCATAGATTACCCACAAAATGAACCAACACACAGTACATTCTACAGCATCAGAGGGTAATAACTTATAACTTAATAACTTTAAGTTATTAAAGCTTTGCTAGAGGTATTTTGACCAAAGGAGGAGAATATGCAATAGACTTTCTTTAAAGCAGCCAAGTCTTTTCAAAGCTCATGAAGCTGGTTCAGAAACTGCATCCACCTACTTATGCGGACAGTTGAGAGCCTTTCAGAACGAGCAATATGAGTCTTTAAAAAAAAGATATAGCTGCTTTAACCATTTAAAAAGAAGATCACTGTACATACTCCTGTCTGTTTCAAAGCCGCCTCTTTCAAAGAATTTGCATAGCACTATTAATCCTTTTATACAGCATGGATCGCAAATACTTTTTAAAATTTATTGTCAATTAACTTGAAAATAACATCAGCATTTCAAATCTTATGATCAGAGAATTAAAGGGCATCATCATTGACCCTGACTGCAAAATAGCACATTACTTATGTCTAAAATGCAATCACGGCCAGCTATTTAACTTTGCAGGAAATAATAAAGACTTTAATTATTTATTCTTTCATTTACAGTCTTACTCAACACCTTACCAGTGAAACCTGGAGGACAAACACAAGTGTAATCTTCAACCAGATCTAAACACGTTGAATTGTTTTTGCAGAAGCTGCGGGAACAGTCATCAAAGTTGATTTCACAGTTCAGACCTTCAAATCCTTGATTGGAAAAAAAAAGACATGGGAGGGATTATATTACCTATCAATGCCAGTATCATTTTCCCCCTTTCATTCTCTCTTTTATAATAATAAATCAAGCCTTATCAAATTACTCTATAAAATAGTCTTCTTCCCTGGCTCGTAGCAATTTTTTTCCCCATCCATCATTAGTAAAATTTTCTCCTTTGCTTTTAATCAGGTATTATATTTTAAGGAACTTGAGCATCCAGCAAAAGTGCACCAGGATGTAAATGTCCTGATGGCAAACATATTGTTATATTCTAAAAACATTAAAGTGAAATGTTCTCACTTTAAACATATTTCTTGCTTCAAATTATTGATTTTCACAATTCAATATGGTGCGTTTTTAAAAATTCTCTATCTCACAGATAAGAAGCCAGCTGACTATATCCAGAACTTGAATGATTATTTTGCTTTAAGAAGCTCTTTGAGTTCTTCTGTATTATTTTCACCGAACATGAGGTAGCAAAAGACATTCAGTAGTTTACTTGTGATTCTTTTCCTTTTATACAGTAATATGAGGAAAGCAAAGTATATTGCTAGATTTGAGGGATTGGTGTAATATAAAGGTTTGGGTGATCATACGAGAACTGGAGAGATGAAGTTAAACTTGGCTAAGATGCTGAGCTTGTCGATCAGAAAGGTCGGAGTTCGGCGGTTCGAATCCCTAGTATAGATCTCCTGTGTGAGCAGAGGGTTGGACTAGATGACCTCCAATGTCCCTTCCAATTCTGTTACTTGTTACATATTAGTTCTAACTACAGTGGTTTCCACAAAGGTCCTCTGTTGCAGCAGGAACAGAGGTTTAATCCGATTGGTCGAAGGGTTTGACAGCTCCCTATAAAAGAGCTTCTGTCAGACACAACCTTCACTGGATTGTTCTCCCTTGTTGTACTTAATAAAGAGCAGTTGTCACCGTTAAGCCTGTGTGTGCCTATCCATTACCCAATCTAATACTGTTGATGAAGGTGGGATTGGAAGGCAACTAGGCGAACCGAAAAGAGCGTGGCAATCCAGCAGGTCCATCCAGCCTGGAGCTCAGCGCGGCTTCGAGCAGCCACTTTTGAGCGGCAAGCTCAAATCGCCCTCTGGACACAAAATGGCTATGCACGCCCCACCGACTCCGTATGACCCAGTCACTGAGCACTGGGAATTGTACATGCTATGATTTGACTGCTTCCTCGAGGCAAAGAACCTCATGGGCCTTCCTGAAGGCTGTAAGAAGAACATGTTCCTCGGATACTGTGGCCGAGAAGTGTTCGAGACGGCGAAAAACCTCTCTGAGCTGACACCACTACAATCAGTCACCTGGTCCGTGCTTCAGCAAATGTTGAGTGCTCATTATGTTCCCAAGCCAGCAGGAACAGAGGTGTAGTCCTATTGGTCGAATGGTCTGCTGTCAGACTCAACCTTCGCTGAATTGTTCTTACTTGTTGTACTTAATAAAGAGCTGTTGTTACCATTAAGCCTGTGTGTGCCTATCCATTGCCCAATCTAACATTACTGTTAATTCCTGCTTATTGAGTAGTGGGCTTCAGTAGGCAAGAACCGGACCAGCATAGCTACAACAGCATTTATTGACTCAAAACTGTAACTGAATAACAGGCAGGCAATTGCCTGTAATTTATACTCTGGGCCCACAGGGTCTTAACCAATCATAATGCTTGAAAAAACCCACCCCAATAAGAATGTTCAAAGTTTCCCTTCA
Organism: Thamnophis elegans; assembly: GCF_009769535.1. Classification (NCBI taxonomy): domain Eukaryota; kingdom Metazoa; phylum Chordata; class Lepidosauria; order Squamata; family Natricidae; genus Thamnophis; species Thamnophis elegans. Next base: position 8,897,230 of record NC_045544.1, read on the forward strand.
AAACAGTTGGAGCAGAGGTGGGTTCCTACCAGTTCGCACCAGTTCAGTAGAACCGGTTAGAAGAGGTTCCATAAGTGGACCCGGAAAGCAGGCCACACCTACAGAAGAGGTTCCAAAATTTTTTGAAACCCCCCACTGACACACACACACACACACACACAGAAAGAGAAAGAGAAAGGAAGGAAGGAAGGAAGGAAGGAAGGAAGGAAGGAAGGAAGGAAGAGTGAGAGATAGATGAAAGAAAAAAGGAAAAAGGGACAGAGAGACAAAAGGAAGGAGAGAGAAAGAGGGAAAGAGAGAAAGAGAGAGAGAGAGAGAACCCATGGCCAGCAAGCCACTCCCACCAGGTCACATGGCCGGCAAGCCACTCCCACAAAGGAGGCCACACCCACAGAGTAGGTTCGAAAAATTTTTGAAACCCACCACTGAGTTGGAGGTAACAGTGAGGGTCATCTAAAGGTTAGTTTCACTTTAGCAGGGCTTAACAAAACTATATACATTCAATACATAACAGTGTTGAATTAGGAAATTTGCTAGGAGACTTTACTCACTGACTAGCAATCTAAAACGAAGGTGACATATTCACTGATTCACTTACTGGGGGAAAAGTAGAATAATCATGGAAGCAACTAAGAAATAATTGAGCAGAAGTAAATTTTTCACAGAATGCTTGATAGATAAAAGTTTAGATGGCATAATTGCTTCCTGCGAAATCTAACATATTTGTAGATGCATTTTTGCAACCTGAATATTAGAACAAAGTGAAATATAACTGCTTTGAAATCCTAGCCCAGCAAGCTCATTGTTTGATGCTGCATTCATATAAACATAGACAACTATGTTGCTTTGTTTTGTGCCCTGAATATCCCAGACCAGTGATGACTAACCTTTTTTCAGGCCAAGTGCCCAAAGCACAAGCACACGTATGAACCCCAAAAATGCAATGTGTGTGCAGCTCCCATGTATGATCCCCCCATGCACATGCAGCCCGCACATGCGCCCTGCTCCCCACACATGTGAACATCTCCACAGACATGCCCCTGCTCCCTGAATATCTATAGCCGAGACCCAAAGATCAGCTGGCCGGCAGGAGGCACATGGGCATGTGCGGCGGAACTGAACTGGGGTGACGGTTTGTGTGCCCACAGAGAGGGCGCTGCATGCCACTTCTGGTCCTAGACAACAGAAAAAAGTTTAGTCACTGTGATGTTTGAAGCATCATGTTTGAGGTCCTTGAAAGGCCCAATCACATCATGAATTTTTAAACAAATTACTTTCAGGATATAGTTGAGACAGTGCAGTAATATCAGTTAGCAATAGCAATAGCAGTTAGACTTATATACCGCTTCATAGGGCTTTCAGCCCTCTCTAAGCGGTTTACAGAGTCAGCATATCGCCCCCACAGTCTGGGTCCTCATTTCACCCACCTCGGAAGGATGGAAGGCTGAGTCAACCTTGAGCCGGTGAGATTTGAACAGCCGAACTGCAGATAGCAGTCAGTTGAAGTGGCCTGCAGTACTGCACTCTAACCACTGCGCCACCTCGGCTCTTACATGTTTAAATCTTTCCAAATGAAAGAGAGAAAACCCAGTTTGTCTCCTGGTGACTAGATATCCAAATGCTTCTCATCTTAACTTTCTTTATTTAGTTTCTAGTTTTAGTTCTAGTTTTAGACCTTTTAGTTCATCAATTAATCTGAAAACAAAAAAAATCCATACATCCCAGATCACTATTAGGGCAAAATTTGCTAACCTTTTGAGTTCCCAAATATACTTTTCTGTGACTAACTAAAATAATAATAATAATCTCATGATTTGCTGCATCTAGAGCTCTTATTTCTTCTGTGAAATACTTCATTGTTTCTGGTGGAATGATTCCCTTGCCTCTGAGTTACAACTGGTCCAAAGTCCTTGCTGTATTGAGGGATTTTTGTGCTAAGAACTGACAGACAACTCTGCATTTTGGTATCTGACATTTTATGCTCTTGTAAATCTATTCTAATGCATGGTCACGCTACAAAATGACTATCATTAAGTGCTGTCACAGGCCATGGCTGCGGGAAGACCATGACTAATGCTAAGCTATCAGCACCCACAGTGCGAGGCATATTCTCGTAATTTCTCAAAATGACCATGGAACCAATTTCTACTGATCCCTAAGTCATAAAACTTTACAATTACCCTGACTTCATTAATAATGTATACAGTTACAGATCTCATTCACATAAAGGCTTTAATCAGACCCATGTCTCCTTTCCTGATAACAACTAATCCACTAAATTATCTCTGTGAATACCAAGTGCTATTTTCTCTAAATCCAGACAAGGAAATTACTGGAAAAAAACAGAACAAACAGTGGGCTCTGTTTGAAGTGCTTTCTGAGATCACACGTTCTGTGCATTGTGGTCACAGATCTAAGCCAGTGGAAATTACTGAGCTAGATTTTAAATTAGTACATGTGGTAATTGCATCTGGCAGAATAATATCCCAGAAAATATAGAACATTATCACAAATGGTAATGTTAACTGTTGGATATTTTGGAAGGATTCCCACATATTTGTACAACGCTGACACAATGAGAAAGATCCTATAGAAACACAGGAATCTACAGAGGGATGGGGGACGAGAGATGGGAGACCGAGGTGGGGGGTGGGGGGCGGTGGACAGAGAAAACAACATGATGTTTGTCTTATTTCAGGATGCAAATGATGATAGAGATAGTTAGATGATAGATAGATCTATCTATCTATCTATCTATCTATCTATCTATCTATCTATCTATCTATCTATCTATCTATCTATCTATCTCTATTTGTCTGTCTGTCTCTGTCTATCTATCTATCTATCTATCTATCTATCTATCTATCTATCTATCTATCTATCTATCTATCTATCTATCTCTTTGTCTGTCTATCTATCTTTCTATCTATCTATCTATCTATCTATCTATCTATCTATCTATCTATCTATCTATCTATCATCTATCTATCTCTATTTGTCTGTCTGTCTGTCTGTCTATCTATCTATCTATCTATCTATCTATCTCTATTTGTCTGTCTGTCTCTGTCTATCTATCTATCTATCTATCTATCTATCTATCTATCTATCTATCTATCTATCTATCTATCTATCTATCATCTATCTATCTATCTATCTATCTATCTCTATTTGTCTGTCTGTCTGTCTCTGTCTGTCTGTCTGTCTGTCTATCTATCTACCTACCTACCTACCTACCTATCTATCTATCTCTATTTGTCTGTCTGTCTCTGTCTGTCTATCTATCATCTATCTATCTATCTATCTATCTATCTATCTATCTATCTATCTATCTCTATTTGTCTGTCTCTGTCTGTCTGTCTGTCTGTCTGTCTGTCTGTCTGTCTATCTATCTATCTATCTATCTATCTATCTATCTATCTATCTATCTATCTATCTATCTCTATTTGTCTGTCTGTCTCTGTCTATCTATCTATCTATCTATCTGTCTGTCTGTCTGTCTGTCTGTCTGTCTGTCTGTCTGTCTGTCTGTCTATCTATCTATCTATCTATCTCTTTGTCTGTCTATCTTTCTATCTATCTATCTATCTATCTATCTATCTATCTATCTATCTATCTATCTATCTATCTATCTCTATTTGTCTGTCTGTCTGTCTATCTATCTATCTATCTATCTCTATTTGTCTGTCTGTCTCTGTCTATCTATCTATCTATCTATCTATCTATCTATCTATCTATCTATCTATCTATCTATCTCTATTTGTCTGTCTGTCTCTGTCTATCTATCTGTCTGTCTGTCTGTCTGTCTATCTATCTATCTATCTATCTATCTATCTATCTATCTATCTATCTATCTATCTATCTCTATTTGTCTGTCTGTCTCTGTCTGTCTATCTATCTATCTATCTATCTATCTATCTATCTATCTATCTATCTATCTATCTATCTATCTATTTATCTATCTATCTCTATTTGTCTGTCTGTCTCTGTCTGTCTGTCTGTCTGTCTGTCTGTCTGTCTATCTATCTATCTATCTATCTATCTATCTATCTATCTATCTATCTATCTATCTATCTATCTATCATCTATCATTATTGTACTTCCTGTGTTATTTTTATAAATAACTCAAGGAGGTGAACAAACCTATTACTCCTTCCTCCTCCTACTTTCACCATCACAACAATCCTGTGAGGTGGATTGAGCTGCCACTAGACTAGGATTATCCCCTCTTTTATGGCAGCCCAGAAGGCCACAGCAGTCCTTTCTCCTTCACAATAAGCCTCTGTCTCCCCTCCTTTCTTTCCAGCCTTTTTCCAGTCTCTCCTCAGGAGGATGCCTCTTGGTTTTACGCACTGAGGTGCTGGGCCCTGTAGTTCTGTTGCCTCACCTCCACTTTTATTTTATTGCCTCTGCTAGAGACTACATCTCCCAGAAGGCCACTGCAGTGGTTTCCTCCTGTTCAGAGTTCAAGGGGCCAGATTCCAGCCAGGGCTACATTTATTTATTTTTTTGGGGGAAGACACCCTAACTTTAATCATCATTTTTCTGAGTATTTCTCAAAAAAAACCCATAACCAAAATGGCTTCAAAAATAAATGACAAATGCACTTGCTTTTCAGCCTAATTAAATCTGCACGATGGCTTACATTAATGAGTAAAGATTCATTGATTATCACCAAATCATTTAACATGTTCAATCCTAATTCTGCTGTCAGCAAGGGAAACTAAATAAAAGAATAAAGTTAAAATGCAGTTGGTGAAAGCTTGATACTTGAAAGCAAATATGACTAATTATCGAGTTTTTGTTAATGTAATATTCCTTGTGGCCAGATGCTTACAACATACAAGAATTTATTCTAATGAAGCAACATAGTTTACTTTGACCTCTGCTTTATTTTTCGGCCTTTTATTACTGTGGTTCTAATATGGTTAGGTGTTTTGACGCCCCTCGTCCCACACCAACACACTCCGAGCCAAAGATAAGTTACGCTATTTAATTAACAGACAGACATGTCCTTGGCAGCAAACCAGTACAGACAAGCTTGGGCAGCAATCCAGCACAGATAAGCCATGTTTATCTGTGTTAATGTTTGGCCTAAACCACCTACAACTCATTGTTGAATTAGCATGACTTTTAAGAGTGATATGCAGTATTTAAATATGTCAACCACATCAAAGTATATTTTTTATTGGATACTGAAATATTCTTGCACTGTTTCTTTCATATGCAAATCCAAATAAATTAAAGAAATGTTGACTTGAACCTGCACTCATAAACTTCCTTGTCTATAAAGTCTGTTTTTAAAGCAAATTCAGAAACGTCCCAAATAGACATGCTGTTCCAATTCCCAACATTATTGTGAAAATCTGAGCAGCAGATTATTTAGGATTACCAGCAAATGAAGAAATGTAATGCATTCCCCATTTGGTATATCCCTCACCTGGTTTGTGCCTGATTAACTTCCTACAAAATCAACGCACGGCCAAGCCCTCCTGTGAGCAATCAAAATCCAACTGTCCTTAACACCGGACTACACATCCCATTGATCTGTCATTCACCTCTCCACCCTCCATGTTTAAACACTGCTGTTGCAGACCAACATAAGCTTAGAGAGCTCTGTGGGAATCTTCCTGGTTTCATCAACCTAGCAGGGAAAATTAACACACAGTTAAACTCAGCTTAATCAATGTTTACTTAATTAATCCAATTTCCTAAGGTGGCATGGCAACTGAACCATAAACTAACTACACAGGCTGAGTTCATACAACACTCTGCCCTAAAATGAGACTCAGTGGCATATGAAAACAGTAGGCATGTAATGTCTCAGTGCAATGCAGTTGACAGAAGAATCAGGATGTTTCAACATTTGCCTGGTGTTACTATGATTAAAGGTTCTAGTCATTGGCATCTAACTAAATGACCTTATTCAGAATAGTACACTTCTTCAAAACTAGATAGTTACCTCATCTTTCTTCTGACTGCTTCCAATTATCAAGTCAATAAAAGAAAATTATTTTATTTTGCATACAAAGAGCAAATATAGGCCAGCTCTCTTATTTCAATGCTAACATAAATTGCTTCTATAATGTATTTACTCGAACAGCATACCAAATTAATAGATTCAGACTCTAGCTGTACTTTAGAAAGGAAAATTGGCTGTTGAGAATTCCAGTCCCCCATGACACATTATTCTATGCAGAGTTTATGTCGAGGCCTATATTATAATCATGAAAAATATGACTGGAAAAAAAACTGCCAATATTATTTACGCCAAGAAAACTTATGGGGTGGTTTAAAAAAAAGAAAAAAAAAAGAAAAAGGAAATCCTATTTCCTAAATCATCTTTAAAAAGTTACCCTAGGATCAAAAATTTTGGTTTTTTTTTCATAATCCTTGATTGCATTATATAATGGCTCTTCAGTATCTGAATGACCAGCTATCAATGTAAATCCCATCAGATCAAAAGGCCAATAAAAGTTCAAAGGATTATTTCATTAAATAGAGTTATCCTTCTTCATTTGTAGAAATGATAGTGTCTTCATTCTTTATCCTGACCTCATTCTAGAGATAAGGGGAAGAAACATTAATTTACAACAGGCTGTGTTTTTCTGAAATGAAACATTATAAAATATTTTTGATCAGCACAATTCTTAAAATTCCTAATTATGCTGTTCAATGTATAGAAATAAAATCACACGAGATTTAAATTTCAATCCCAGTCTAATATTGCATTAAAGAAAGATCCAAAGCCGTTTTCTTGGAAATAAGAGTAATTTACATGCCATCATTTTTCAAAGAGTCCTATATTTAAATACTAACATGGCAGCATCTCTGCTCCTGAATGTAAATCTCACCAATCAGATGTCCACTCTGGAGGCCATATTTTTCTTTGGCTCTTCAGGACTGCCACATTTAGTGTGTAGGCCTGCTGTGGGAAAATGGGAGTGGGGTTGCATAGAGTGGGTAGAGAAATATTGCCATAACAACATTCTTTTCTCTGGAAGTCAAGAACGTTCAGCCTGCACATTGAAAGGTATGACTGGCAAGCATCTCCAGTTGGGACAGTGGATTGATTGGACCATGTGATGGACATGTGGGTGCAAGGCAGAGGTGGGTTCCTACCAGTTCGCACCTATTCGGTAGAACCGGTTCATCAAATCTACCGAACCGGTTAGAAGAGGTTCCACCAGTGGACCCGGAAAACAGGCCACACCTACAGAAGAGGTTCCAAAAATTTTTGAAACCCACCACTGGTCCTTGGATATAATTATTCTACACTGTCATGCTCATATGTATAAAACTCAGTGCCTCTGTGAAAGGTAAGGATGACTACTGCATTTGTGGTGCAATCAGAACATTGCGTGTGTTGAAGTTGTTTTAACGCAAACCAAAGATGCCTTTTAAAAAACAAGTTTACATCATATTCTTATGCATGCCAGTGCTGAGTGTGAGGTAATTTTTTTTTTTTTTCATTTTATTATTTGTTACTTAAACAACACATGCCCACACCAGTGGGAAAAGAAAAAATCAAAACACAGAGAAGACAAAAAGAACAAAAAACAAGGCAGGGAGAAAAAAAAAAAAGGAAAAACAAAAGAAGAAAAAGGGAAAAAAAACCACAGGTATATATTATAAAAAAGTATATCAGCTGGTTACAACATGTTTTGGTGCATCTCTTCCATTAATTCATATTAATTCAAATATCTTAACTCAAATGTTTACCATATTGACATCATTATACCTCCACTTTTAGTTGACTACAGTTATTTAAACATCCTTCATCCTTAACTATGCCAAAGATTTAATCCATAACCACATGCTGACCTTTCATTTACTTGTTTATAAAATCCTCTATTAACATCAAATCCTCATATCCTGTTTTAGCTGAACATCCATAATATTTAATACCAAAAATTCCATCTTCCATGCATATAATTTATTATCATTCTCCCTTCTTTATGTAATTATATCGTATATCGTAACATTTTCCCCATATTAGTTAACATCTAACTGTATATAGTTTTATTTTATTTTTTAATAGTGATAATTATTGTGATTAATAACCTTTGTATATGGTCCAAAAATATTTCCAACCTTCCCTTCTCATATCCAGTTATTATTTATCATATCAACTCCACATTATATACATTACTATCAATATCAATTATTATTCAGCTATGTCTATTACAAATAAGAATAATTAGGTTTAGCTAATTTTGAATTGTATTCTTCCATCTATCAGCCTGTGTCTCTCCAATAACAAAACCTCCTTAATCCAATTACCATTCGTGGATCAAATTCTACAAACGTCTTTATAAGCAAGTCCAAACAGGAATATCTTCGCACCTTTTTGCTTAGGATGCCTCTCATATAATGTCCTAGGCGTTGTCCTACGCTTGTTGCACTTTTCAGCTTGTCTTTAATTCTCAGTGGTGGTATCGGAAATTTTGCAAATGATGTTTCATAAAGTATAAATTCTTTAATGCTTCTCATTCCTCCTGCGCTCTGTCTTTTGAAATAAATCTTCTGTATGGCTGCCTCCCCTTTAAACGTTGCATCTCTTTCTCCCTCCGAAGTAAACCAGACGCCCGGAGTGTCAGCAAGTTGAGAATCTTTAAACCAGATGCCCGGAATGTCAGCAAATTGAGAAACTTCATTTCTGACATTCTTCATTTGTATTTCAGGAACATTCAAACATTCAACATTCTCACTTTTTTCTTCATATTTTGATGTTAAAACCAACAAATAGTCCAGCTTTTTTTCAAATCTATCGTACGTATCAGACAACTTTTGTAATGTGGAGAAAATCATTTGAAATGAATCATTTGAAGCTTGCATAGACGCCATGTTTGTGACACAGCTATTTCCCTTTAGAAGCTTTAAGGTATTTGCAAGTAAGAACAAGCTGGGAGCTGTGCAATCTTATCTGATCTTAGACCAACACAGCCAAGCAATAAAAGTGTCAAATTGTAAGGAGCCAAATTATAGTAAATTGGTTTACAGCCCACTTAAGGAGAGTCAGAGGAGATGTTGAAGTAATCTTTCCTTTATCCATGTAAGTAGCATTTAAAACATTTAAGAAATAGGGTAACCACCGGCCATAAACCCATTAAAAAAAAACCAATTCGCCGCTAGATTCTTCTGTTCTTTGGTTTCAATTAGCTTAAATTTTTATGTGGACCGTGCTCTTTGAGTAATAAAATCAGCTTACCAGTTGAAAACACTCACACCATTCTTAGGGGCAACCTGCAGTTTCGGTTAGCTTACAGCTAATCCAGAAGAAACTGGCAAAGGAGGTTAAATTCCAAGCCCCCCCAGAGACTTTGCGAACGTCTCTGAGGTCACTGGATCTCCTCCAACCTTTCACTGTCTCTCCGGGACAGCTTGGGTCCGAAACGAACCATCCAATTTCCTTCGGAATAGGGGAATTTCAGGAATGGCCTGAAACTCCGTCTTCTCACTGCTAAGCCCCGCCTTCTTCCCGAGTGTGAGGTAATTTAAGGTGGTTCTGACAAGTGTCGTCGGCATCTTCATATCGGGTCACATGGGCGGCAAGCCACTCCCATCCGGTCACATGGGCGGCAAGCCACTCCCACAAAGGAGGCCACACCCACAGAGTAGGTTCGAACAATTTTTGAAACCCACCATTGGTGCAGGGGAAGGGACTTTGATTTTCCTTTGGTTGGAAAAACCTAGGGGCTTACATATTCGGGTTTTCCCAGATGTGCCAATATGACATCTCTAACAATCTCCATTGTTACATCCTCAAACCCTCACAGCTTCAACCTTAAACTGTCTACCATGGACCTCACCCCATTCCTAAGAGATCCATAAAGTTGACGTGCATAAGCGCACCAGTGTGCCTACCGTCCCTGTCCTATCGCCCCCATTTATTTGTATTCATTTCCTTTTTTCATGTCCATGTTCATACATATACCTGCTATCTTGCACATGTTTGACAAACAAACAAATAAATAAATTTGACTGGAAATTTGAGGAAATGCCTGCCTCGGAATCTTACTTGGTTGGAGATGTTACTTAGAACCCTGATATCAGACTCTAAGTTAGCAAAAGGAAGCTCACACCCAAAGGCAAAGCTGTCAAACTCTAGGCTGGATCCATCACATGCTGGCCACACCCACATCCAGTTTAGTGAAGGAGAAAAGAATTCCGATACATCATGTGACAATGCTGTGATGACATTAATTTGACACCCCTGCCCTTAGGCTGAAATCAAGTTACCTTCGCTACCGGTTTGCAAATATGAGTGGGCACTTCCGCGCATGCACAGGACTTTCCGGGCATGTGCAGAGAGTCAAAATGGGACATGATGACATCCAGGTGGTTGGGCGGAGCGTCCCGCCACCATCAATACCAGTTTACCCCAACTGGAGAGAACTGGCTGAATAACACCACTGCCTAAGGGAACATACCAAGCTTTGCAGGGGAGGGGGAGATCATTATAAAATGGATAATGAGGGGGATGTTTAGAGATGAAGATTTAATTAGAAACTTTGTTGATGAGAGGGGGGAGGGAGGGAGGGAAGTATCAAGGAATAGACAAGCAGAAGGAGGCTATAGCTTAGAGGTCATATGCAACCCTAGGTTTATTTTTGCACAATCCTAAAGCCCCTCCCCCCACAAATGTGCAATGTCAAATAACTATGACAGCATGACTTTTGCAGCTTCGTGCATGCATGTGTACATGTAAAACAAGAAATAAAATAAGTGCACTAAAAGCTTCTGATTGTCTTGACCAGGGGTAGTCAACCTTTTTATATCTACAGAGATACTTTTGTATCTCTGTTAGTAGTAAAATTTTCTAACCGCCCACCGGTTCCACAATAATGGTAATTTATAAAGTAGGGAAGTAACTTTACTTTATAAAATTTATAAAGCAGAGTTACAGCAAACCCCTACCGCCCACCATGAAAGCTGGAACGCCCACTAGTGGGCGGTAGGGACCAAGTTGACTACTACTGGTCTTGACAATCCATCTCCCTGGGATCTCCAGACCTGTTGACACAATCAGGTTTTAAGGAGCCTCCAAAAAGTTGGCAGAGATGATGCCAATCTCAACTTGCAGTGGGGATGGCAATAGTAGCATAGAGATGATATTCTATGGGGTGAATGGCATGGCAAAAATTGTCCTCTGAGTCACATCAATGGACCACATCATATCCCAACAGACAGGACCCACAACATACCCTTCTGCCAGACATGATTCTACAGGTTAGATATAATCAGGAAGAAGTGATCCCTCAAGTAACCCAGTTCCATGCTATAAAGGGCTTTAAAGAAACGAGGGCAAAAACATTATTTAAACCTTGGGAAAGCAGATAATATTAGGAAGAGACTCAAACTGGTTGTCTCTGACTCAATGCTAACAACAGAGAGAGGGAAAAGATATGGCAAGGTTTGTTATTGTAGCTAACTCAATGAAGTATTTTATTACACTCTATTCCTGTCCTGTTGTTTGTCTGACAATACTCGACAGTAATCTAACACTGTTGCTTCCAACCCACAATTAAATGTAAATTCACTAGGATGATTTTGTGCTGTTGCATCTTTGAAATTATTAAATTTTATTTATTACAAAAACTGGCTTTGACAAAAGCTGAGATCATGGATGCTCTGATCTTACTTGGTTACTACAGCATCATTATCAATGTTGATTTTAGCATTTAAATTACCCAGAATTTCAAAGTATGTTCTATAGGTGGAATTTTTGAAAGCAGTCTATATTGTTCCAATTCTCATCCAAATTTAATTGATGTTATAGTCTATTTTTTAGCTGGTGAAAAATAAATATTTATGATAATTAAGTTAAATATTTTAATTTTAATAGAACAGGGATAGCATCTTGTTCCTAGAAATTTACCAGCAGATATCTCTGCTTATAAAACAGTTGAAACAAGACGTACTAAGCCTTCACTATTTTCATCCTTGATGTCTATTTCTCTTGCTGAAGAATTTGATTTAATAGAAGATAAATATATTAATTTATTTTCAGACTATAAAGCTGGATTTGACTGATTATTTCTTTTTTTCCAGTAGTTTGACTGGATGGACTTCAGACTTTCATAACTGATATTTTGGCTTTTGTAAAAAATGAGCTACTTACTATTTCTTATAAAGATTAAATATACTATCTGCTATCTATATTGTTTTCAATGTAATAATTGTTCTTACTGTAAAAAAAAAACAAAAAATCCAAAGCTTATTTATAAGAATTGACATAATTTGATGATGCGATGTTTCAACAAATGCAATTTCCAATAAAACTAAGCTAACATTTCTGTAGATTTGGGATAATTTATAAAAGCTAATTTGTTAGGAACAGATTTAGGGTGGACAGTTTTACGAAACAACTTAACAGCAAAGTTCTTACATTTACAGTAAATAGGATTATCCATAATTATATCTGCAGACATTCGGGGAAATGAGGATTGTTCTACTTCAGAAGTCATTTGCCTTGATAAATAACTGCCCTTTTGCTTGTCACAGGGTTCTGTCATTAGGTACATCTATAATATTAAACAGGGCTAAATTTTAGCTTCTTAGATGATGTACTTACTTTGCAGTTTTTTACCACTTTTTTTTACTGCCCATTTGGACTTTTAAAGTAATTTCTTTGTATCAAAATCATTAAGGTTTGAACTTTATTCACTGGAAGTTGCTGATTTGTTTACTAGCATTGGGCATCACAGAATTATTTCTCTTATCTGACCTATTCGCTGGATCATGTGTCTCAACTTTGACCATTTATTGGGCTAATTTATAAAGAGTAAACAAAAGCATTTTGCATTCAATTTTTCTTAAAAAAGGAAAGTTCTCCATTCCATACCTAACTTAATAATATAATGCTGCTATTGTTCTAAAATAACCAAAACTGAGTGTAGGATTATCTTCTGCATATACTAAAAATATTTCATGAGGAAACATTGTGGTAAGCTCTACTCATTTTATTTGTTCTATTGTCAATCTCGGCCCATAACATGGACTCCCTTATTTTTTGTCAGAGTTTGTTGACAATGATTGTCAACAAAAATGAGTTCTTTAGTAAGATTAATGCCAGTTTCTTCAACCTCTTGCTAAAAAATTGGGCTAGGCCTAAAAACCACCATGAAATATAAATATCTCATCCTTGGCCTAATCTTGAGTATTCATAATCTCTTAGGTGATAAAAGCAATATTTTTTAGTTACTTGTGTTCAGAGGTGGGTTCCTACCAGTTCGCACCTATTCGGTAGAACCGGTTCATCAAATCTACCGAACCAGTTAGAAGAGGTTCCACCAGAGGACCCAGAAAGCAGGCCACACCTACAGAAGAAGTTCCAAAAATTTTTGAAACCCACCACTGGTCCTTGGATATGATTATTCTACACTATCATGCTCATATTTATAAAAGTCAGTTCCTCTGTGAAAGGTAAGGATGACTACTGCGTTTGTGGTGCAATCAGAACATTGTGTGTGTTGAAGTTGTTTTAACGCAAACCAAAGATGCCTTTTAAAAAACAAGTTTACATCATATTCTTATGTATGCCAGTGCTGTGTGGGAGGTAATTTAAGGTGGTTCTGACAAGTGTCGTCTTCATATCTGGTCACATGGGTGTAAGCCACTCCCATCCGGTCACATGGGCGGCAAGCCACTCCCACAAAGGAGGCCACACCCACAGAGTAGGTTCCAACAATTTTTGAAACCCACCACTGCTTGTGTTGTAAAGTACATAATGCAACTTCCTATGTTAAAGGTTGGATCCAAATTGGGCATAGACTCTGTGAGTAAAAACCAATTGCTCTGTCTTTTAACTTTTTAAACACACATTTACAGAAGAAAATGCAAATGCTGAGAGATTTACATTCCTGCAGTTGTTCTTAGTTCCCAGAAGCTTCTTAGCCTTTAGGTTGTGTTTTAAAAGAGCATCTTAACATTTATTACAATGACAATGATACTTTCTGAGGTTAGTTAGATTAATATCCTTTAAATACTTATTTTGACAAAACAAATTGTCCAGAATAATAAAATCTACAGAAAGGTGAAGTGAAAATGAGGAGAATTTTCTACTAGTGGAATCAGATACATTTTTAACTGGTTGTCAGGCCTGCAATTATATTCCTTTTAGAATTTTGGCCTGCCACACTTTCTCTTATTTCATTATGCTGTTTCATTAGTATAGTCGATGGGAGGGGGGAATAGAAGGAGTAGGATTGTGGAATGCATTGTTTTTCATTCTTTACTAGAAGCCAAGGTCACCCTTTTTCTCCGCACCAGTACACCTGACCGGAAGCAGCTGGGTGTGCATGCCGGCGTGGAGGAAGAAGATTGGACCATGTGATGGATTGTGGGTGTGGGGACAAGATCATGAACTTTTAACTGGGTGGAATTCTGATTTCATTTCCAGTATTGGGATTAACACAGATGTGCCTAAGATGTCTGTCTTATTAAATTGGAACCAAAAGGATCGTTTTGCCTTGGTGTCTGATTTAATTCTACATGATACTTGGAATGCTGACACTGGTGAGCTCTCCATTGAATCTCCTCAAACTATCTGTTGGGAATGCTTTAATTTAAATGCCTGTATAGAGCAGTGGCCTGGACTAAATAGGTTAAATAGTTCTTTCCAACTCTCTAATTGATCACTATTCCCCTCCAAAAGTGTATGTTTTAGATGTTTCATTAACACACTAATTATGTTACCTGGTTGGGTAATGAAACATCTACAAGTAAGAAATTGAGCTTAGATATCATCAAGAACCCTACAGTTCAACCCTGAGTAACATGCATTCTCTTTTTCAATAAGGCATAGATGTCTTTACAAGAAAATGCAAAGTATTTGTCTGAAATTATATTGTACAAGTAGAATATCTGTTGGTGATGCCTCCACTCATTGGATCCTTTAATTTAGTCCATAGGTTCCAATGAACATATTCTACCTAAGTCTGCATTGTGAAACTGATGAAATATACGGGTTTTTTATAATTGAGAATAAAACACAATGTTTTTGCACCGAAATAATTTGTCCACTTCTTGTGTACTAGCAATTTGCCCTTGTGTTCACTGATGTTGTTTTTTCTTTCAGATTCTTAAACAAATTGAAATATTTTTTCCTTTCAGATTCTTAAACAAATTGAAATATATCACTTCATGAAGCACCTTATCTAATATTTGCTAACTACAACATGATAAAGCAGATTTCAGAACAATATCAAACTGTCTTGATGTATCTGCATCTACAAATATTATAATTTAGCAAACAATAGTATTTCCTGTGATACTCTGTGGAAGAGATACTCTGTGGAAGCTTCTTTAAAGTCCAAGATAAATCTTGGACTTTAAAGAAGCAGGACAGGAAGAATATTGGCTTTTTTTAAAATCTTTGATTTGGAGAAGACTCCTGATACTGATAATTAAACAAATCAAAACAAAGTTCTCACTTAAGGCAGAAATACCCAGGTCAAATTATCCTACTTCAGACAGATTATATGAAGTGTTAGCTCTCTGGAGAAGGTTCTAATGCTGGGTAAGGTGGAAGAAAATAAGACAGCAAGCGGTGGGTTCCTACCAGTTCGCACCAGTTCGGTAGAACTGGTTCGTCAAATCTACCGAACTGGTTAGAAGAGGTTCCACCAGTGGACCGAGAAAGCAGGCCACACCTACAGAAGAGGTTTCAAATTTTTTTTTGAAACTCACTCACACAGAGAGAGAGAGAGAGAGAGAGAGAGAGAGAGAGAGAGAGAGAAGGAGAAAGAAAGGAAGAAAGAAAGAAAGAAAGAAAGAAAGAAAGAAAGAAAGAAAGAAAGAAAGAAAGAAAGAAAAAAAGAAAAAAAGAAAGAAAAAGTGAGAGATGAGAGAGAGAGAGAGAGAGAGAGAGAGAGAGAGAGAGAGAACACATGGCTGGCAAGCCACTCCCACCAGGTCACATGGCTGACAAGCCACTCCCACAAAGGAGGCCACACCCACAGAGTAGTTTCGAAAAAAAATTGAAACCCACCACTGGATGGAGTAAATTCCAGTGGCGATGAGAGCACCTTTGGAAGACCTGTGAGATCATATTACAGACAAGATTGTCAAATAGAAAAAAAAAATTGTGGTTCCTACAAGTCAAAAACGGCTTGTGATCATATTATCAATTAGTAAGGCAAATAATAAGATTCAATATACTATTGGTCTATTTAATTAAACCTTTACATTCCTCAAACGTGACTTTTTTTTCTTAGCCAATTTTCTGCAAAAGAACATACAGTACATTCATACAGAGAGAATAGTAGTTACAGTATACTAGCACACTTAATTCTCAATGGACGTTATTAGATTTACACAGTCATAAGATATAGGAAAAAAACCCAGTAAAATTATTTTAATAGGACAGAGATTGGGGGATGATCCTAAAAAACAAGACCCTCCAGCTTTGTTAATTAGTGGAAATGACACCTTTTCTTCACAAGAAGTTGCACCAATATCCACTGATTTACCTGTCTGTAACCTCCATCTTGTTTTAATCCTGGCACTCAGCTCTGAATCGGATTCTCCATTTTCTGAGTCAGCGTTTGTATTTACTGAATCCAATTTTTTAAAATAACAAATCCTGTCGCAGACAGCCGACAATCCAATGCCTCCTCTAATAAACTCTGGCAAAGCAAGAAGTTCTCCTCTACAAACTCAGAGCCTGAGGAATCCATAATAATCTATAATAAAGATTGTTGGCGTTGTCTTCTCAGCAGATTTGCTGCTTCAACTCATCATGAACTGGATGGTTCTATAAATCGATGATGTCAGAAATAGAAGAAAACAAAACTTTATTGGATCTAGAAAGTTATAGTCTGAAAAAAAATTTCCCCACTTCCTTTGTTCTTTAGGCTAATAATTATTTAAATATAAAGTAATTTGATTCTTTAAAAAAAAATATAATTCTCTGTTTGCATAATACTATTTTTGTTGTGTTTATGGTTGATTTGTATGCTAACAAATGAGGTTTTTTTGCTTTAAAATCAAATCTTAAATACTGTGGAAGAACAGAAGCTTAAGGCAAAGCTTACTTTTGGTGTTATAATATACAATGTTGGACAAATAAGGCAAACTAATCTTTTATTTATTTAAATAAATGCAGCACCTTTCCTATTTAAAGCATTTATGATCTCTTTATATTATAATAGAAATTCAACAGTGAAAGTAATTAGTGTATTAAACTATAAATACAGATATTTAAAAACTGTGTGAACATATTAATATTTAATACATAATTTGTTTCTTGTTGTCCACTCAACTATTTTCAAAGTACAAACATGAAGAAACATATTTGCTAGAAATATTAAATATAATTCGTGAAATTCATGAAATATTCTTACATTAGTGGAATAAATTGAAAAAAGGGAATTATATAGATACAATATTTAATTGAACTGTGCTTTAAGTTCATTAATCCAGAGTTATAGCCACAAATTTACTAATTTAGAAAGAACTCCTTTTAACTTTAGTAAGTTACCTTTGAATAAATGTATGTAAGTTTACTCTGTCAATTTATATAATTATGGAGGACAGATTTCCAGATGCTATAAAGTCAAACAGTGAGATTTCTGGTCAAAGAATTATTGAGTAGAAAAAGCTCAATTTAACTCATTAATTTCAGAGAAACAGAATTTAAGGGAGGAAGAGAGAGAGGGGAAGGGGGGAGGGAGGGAGAGACAGTCACAGATATTCTAGGCACGGTGATAAAATCTGTTATACTGTAAATGGAAGTACAAAAAACAGAATTCTAAGAAATGTTATATTTCCTCATTTGTTCCCTAGATAGGAAGAAACAATAAATTAAAAATAATTCATTTTAATCACATTTATGAACATATGAAAACAAGTTTTGCCTGTTAAAGTTAGATTAACATTTCATGTTTGATTTATTTTGCAATTTATTTACAAACACAGAACAAATTTCAACTATTGTAAATTAGGATATACTGTATTTTTTTTTTTAAAAAAAAAGATGTTTCCATTAAGAAAAAGGTGGCCTCAAGAGGATAATATTCTTATTTCCCCCCGAATTGTTTTATTTCCCATTCCACTTTCAATGAATTCAAATCTCTCTGTGTAATTGCTATAATACTGAATTATATGTTTCCATTGGAAATATTTTGCAGAACACAACGTTTTTCGATGATATCTTGCCCTACAATTTATAAGCCATAAATTTCATAAATTCCAGTTTTATATTTATTCCCTGAATTGGGAGAGAAAAGAAATAGAATGAGCAGCATGGCATCCTTCAATACAGTGGTGGGTTTCAAAAATTGTTCGAACCTACTCTGTGGGTGTGGCCTCCTTTGTAGGAGTGGCTTGCTGCCCATGTGACCGGATGGGAGTGGCTTGCCACCCATGTGACCGGATATGAAGATGCCGATGACACTTGTCAGAACCATCTTAAATTACCTCACACACAGCACTGGCATGCATAAGAATATGATGTAAACTTGTTTTTTAAAAGGCATCTTTGGTTTGCGTTAAAACAACTTCAACACACACAATGTTCTGATTGCACCACAAATGCAGTAGTCATCCTTACCTTTCACAGAGGCACTGAGTTTTATAAATATGAGCATGGATAGTGTAGAGTAATCATATCCAAGGACCAGTGATGGGTTTCAAAAAATCTTGGAACCTCTTCTGTAGGTGTGGCCTGCTTTCCGGGTCCACTGGTGGAACCTCTTCTAACCGGTTCGGTAAATTTGACGAACCGGTTCTACCGAATAGGTGCAAACTGGTAGGAACCCACCTCTGCTTCAATAAGAAGAAATCAGATTTTGTGTATGCCACACATTCTTCAGCCTCAAAAGCACCAAAGAAAATAGAACAAAGAAACAGAATTTGCTGCCCTAATTTGCCCATATATAGAAGTTTCTCATTTGAAAGGCAAGTATTTGCCTCTAGTGTTGTTACTTTAACCTTCTCCCTAATAAATCTTATTAATCAGACCTCTGAGAATCTAGTTTGGGGGAATTAACAATTACCAATCTCAGCTGCTACAAAAACAACACTTAAGAGCTGAATATTCCTTATAAAATCTAAACTCTCCCTTCAAGCCTCCTGATTATTTTTTTCACACATTAGTTGGCAAAAACCAACTCTATTTAAATATAGGGCTGACTTGTTGGAAAGTACCCAAAATTTATATTTTAGGAGATTTTCCTCTGTATATTATATCTATGAATGTTCCTGTTTCCTATGCCTTGTGTTTCTTGTAAAAATAATAAAGGTGGGATACAAAATAAAATTTTATTTTATGTTATTTCAAGCATGTTTCTTTGGCTTTTTCCCACTACCAAAATAAAGTGCTTTCTACCCATCCTTAAATCATTCAAACTATATTGGCATAAAACAGTATTGGCATAAAACTATATTGGCATAAAACAGTATTGGCATAAAACTATATTGGCATAAAAAATATCTCACTAACAATCTTGATCTTGCCCCTATTGGATCTGTTTTTGCTTGTTCTCAAAAGCTGATGCTCTGTTTCATTCTGTACATTGTGTACAAAGTGTGTTAGGTAAAGCTGTTGGGAATTCCTCTGGCTTTACTTCTCTCCTTTCCCTTGGAACTTAAACACCTGCCCAAAAAAACCTCCCACCAAGATTTGCACACAAACGCACAAGTTTGTTTTTCCCTGAGTCCCCCATCCCCGTTATTTTTTTTTCTATTTCTTTGTGTTCTATCTTGTGTTGAAACTGAATTATGTCTTTTCAAAAATAAATCAATGAAACAACTGTAGATTTGGACTTTGACTGAGCATTTGGACTATGCTATCAGGGAATTCTGAGCACTGCAGTTTAAGCATTTTCACGGTTGTTATTCATAATTATATTATAGATGTACAAATTTTTAATTATCTGGAATTTATTTCTTTTCCTTCTGCCTTTTTCCACCTTTCGTTTGAGAGAGCTTCAAAAGCCCTGGTTGCATTCAAGACAATTATACTCTTATCTCAGAGGTAGACTTCTTTCCCAGGTTTCAAGGGAAACAATTCTATTCCCCAACTTCCTAAAGTTAGCTTATTCTGCAAATAATTTAATTAACAAGTTTCATCTTGGGGTTAGTTAGTGAGGTGGGATTGCTTCCTTTTTCTGAAGACAGATTCAAAATTCAAAAAGATCTTGATTGGCGTGAACATTGGGCCCTATTCAACACAATGTTCTTCAGCGGTGAAACATGATTGATTCTGCTCTTAGGCAGGAAAAACCAGATGGACAAGTTTATGTGACATACAGTATGGCTTAGCGGAGTAATGGTGAGGCATATATGTTAGATCTATTGTTAGAACACAGATTAAGCATGAGCCAGCGATGTGCTGCAGCTACCAAATGAGCCAATGTACTTTTGGGCTGAATCAATAAAGGTATTGAGTCAAAATTATTGGAAGTACCCTTCTATGCCGTGATCCGACAAATGCGTGCCCGACAACAGCGTGCTGTCAAAACCGTGGTGATAAAACCACAATGTCGACAGCACGCCCACAAAGGCGCACCAACAAAAGAGCGCCAACAGAAGCATGATTAGGGTTAAGGTAAGGGTTAGGGTAAGGGTTAGTGTTTTGACCCCCCTCCTTGCTTGTTCACAACGACAGCCAGACAGAACTTCAAGGAAATATCTTTATCAGTCCTGGCTCAAGCTGGCTGCGAGCCCAAAATAAACATAGATAAAGTCTCTGGCAAAAAATTACACAGCCAATGCAAAAACAAAACTCTTACAGCAAACCAGGTTTACAGAAAGCAAATCACTTATCCAAGTGCCTCTTTGAATCACTAACTCGAACGGGAACAGAACTGAACTCACGAACCAACAAACGACGCTGACTTCTGCAACCAGGGCATGGCACCATCAGTCCTTTTATCCATAGGAGAAGACTCTAACAAGCCCCAGCTGCATTGTAATCCTGCATCCCGAAACAACTCACAGGTTTCTGCTGAGTCACAACAGGTTATGGTTAGGGTTAGGGTTAGGGTTAGGTTCAGGGTTAGGTTCAGGGTTAGGTTCAGGGTTAGGTTTAGGGTTAGGTTTAGGGTTAGGTTTAGCGTTAAGTTTAGAGCGCGCTTCTGTCAGCGCGTTGTTGTCGGCGCGCTTCTGCACTCATTCATCAGTGCGATTTCAAACTCACGGTTTTCTCACCACAGTTTCATCGGCACGCTTTTGTCGAGCGTGCATTTGTCGGTGAACTCTTCTATGCTACATGCTCAGATCACACCTGGCATACTGTGGTCACTTGTAATACAAAAGCAATGCTATGGAATTGGAAAGACTGTATAGAACAACACCACAGATGGTAATGGATTTAGAGATTAAATCGTATGAGTAGTAATTTGAAGAACTTTGTAATTCTAAACCAATAGCTCATTTTTATAAGTTCTCTTGCAAGAAAGTTAGACAAATCTATTTAAACAAGCAGAAGTCACAGTCTCGGGTAACTCATTTACATCAAGTAACACTAGAAATAAAAAGCTTAAAAGGTCTTCTATGATGTGTGCAAATTTCCATCTTCATTTTGCTGCCCCTATATCTCTGTACAATACATTTGAAATCATTTGTGATCTAATGTCAACTTTTAAATATTGTATTTTAATAATGCAAAAGATTTAAGCAGAGTTTTCAAAACATTTCATAGTTTAGTTTCATGGAAAAGTGAATCAAACTCCCCCCCCCCCCAGGGAAATGTAATTGTATTCCCAGTTAAAGGATTCTTAATAACATCAAAGAAATAAATTTAAGGGGAAGCAGGACAGGGAAAATGGAATCAGGCATCAGATAAATATTATGTGAGTTTCCTTTGGGGGTGAGAGGGGAGAAGATTAATATTCTTCTAATTTGTTTATATAATTATTATTGGCTGGCAAATTTATAAAAAAAACAACCTCTACATTCTTTGAAATGCATGCATTAATATTACATAGTATGCATGTAGATATGCACATATAAACACATACACTGTATGAGGGCAGAAGACAAAAGCTATCATGTGTCATGGTAGAAAATAATTGAGGATGGACTGCAATGATATTTTTGCTTGAATATTTAGATAGTTTCTCTATTGGTTAGTGTTGTGGCCCGGCAGGAGCCGTTGGAGCTGCCACCAGACTCCGACAGTGAGGGGCCCTATGAGTCGGCTCTGGAGGATGTGGAGGACCCTGGACAGGGTTCCGACTCTGAGCAGGGCACAGAGAGACTAGTTGGCCACCAGGTGGCGCCTGAGCCTTGGATCAGTGGGGAGGACACAAGGGAGAGTGATCCAGAAACCAACTGTGAGTTGTTCCGGGATGCACGCCATCGAAGGGCTACTCGGCGTCAAGAACAACTACATAATTACAGGAGGTAATTACGCTCAGCTGATGGTCTTTAAGCTCCTCTCCAGACTATAAAAGAGACTGCTTGTGCCACACCCTTCTTGCAGAAGTCAACGTTTGAGACTAAAGAGAAACGAACTTGGCAGGCTGGATGGCTGCCAGAGTTTGTTTGCATTGCTGCCAAGGTTTCTTGCTGCCAAAGTCCTTATCTGTTTGTTTATTTGGCTTTCAGCCACCGAGAGTCTGGACTTGCTAATTAAAGGACATTCCATTTTACGCTTGTCTCGGCTTTCGTTACTGAACGGAGGAGGGGGTCAGAACAGGTTAGTATCCACAGTACTATGGGGCTAACCCAATCCCAGAGCTCTGAAACTCAATCCTTTCAATGTATACTTCACAAGGGTCAGCCCACAGATGAAGATTTCATCAATGACTTTGAGAAATCCTGGTTTATTTCAGTTGTATTTTGACAAATAAGAAAATAAACCTGAATTTGCATGTTTAAAGCCCATCTTAGACTCATTTCTGCACAAAGTTTCATCCGACTTCTCCATGTTTTTCCCATTTCCACATCATCTATATTAGGGCTATGAAAATCATGCAAAATAAGTGTTTCACAGATGGTATGAAGTCCAGACCTCAATATTTGAAAGCACCCATGTCTTCTGGAAAGCTCACACAGCAGCCTTAAACACTATACCCAACACAAGGGGAACCTTGAACATACTGAGATTGGGACATCTTTGAAGAAGCTAAATAAGCTTTCCTAAAATGAATTTCCTCTCAAATATTTAATTATAAATGATTATGTTGGGATGGAGGTACCAGCAAAAGAAAACATTTAAGCTGGCCTTCACAGAGAATATATATAACTGTACCAAAAAACCCATGCTATTAACTCTTATCTTGGAGATCAATCATTAAAATGCCCCCTTGTTTTTAGTAAAAGAGTCAAAAATATATATATCTAGAAATACAGAAGATATATATTTTCATTATTTCAGGAGTTCAGTTAGTATCACCAACTTTAAACAATATTTATGTGTTTATGACTGTTGATTAAACTCAAAAGATTACTCTTTAGAGCACAAACACATTCTGGAACAAAATAATTTTTATCTAACTGTCAAAAGGTAAACACATTAAAATAACAATTAGATCGAATAGACACATAATATTTGTGCAGGAAAATAAATGAGTTGGAGCATAGTATATAAAAATAAACATTTTATCTGATTTATTTTACAAGATTGTAAAATAGATGAGACTTAGAAGAATTCAATTCAATTCAAACCTTTATTCTCAATGCACAACCTGTGTACGATGAGATTGGATGAGCCTCTTTTAGTGCAGCCCCCTCCAGACACAAAATACATCTCGATAACTCACAAGTAAAGAGTTATCCCAACCCAGTAAATCAACCTAACAGACACACAATCCTATATACATATGCATGCATAATGCTACATTATATTACACCAGTGTGAACATACTGCACATTATGCTGGCCCTGCAAACCTATCATACGGAATAGTTACGGTGTTGTGTTGCATTCAGGAGTCTAACAGCCAGGGGTGAAATCCAACTGGTTCTGACATGTTCTGGAGAACCGGTAGCGGAAATTTTGAGTAGTTCAGAGAACCAGTAGCGGAAATTTTGAGTAGTTCGGAGAACCAGCAAATGCCACCTCTTGTTGGCTCCAGAGTGGAGTGGGAATGGAGACTTTGCAGCATCCTTCCCCTGGAATGGGGTGGGAATGAGGATTTCGCAGTATCCTTCCCCTGTCACATCCACCAAGCCACTCCCACCAAGCCACGCCTATAGAACCGGTAGTAAAAAAAAATTGAATTTCACCATTACTTACAGCCCAGGGATAGAAGCTAGCTATCCTAAAATTGCCATGCTTGAAAAACACTGCCTTTAATGGCTTTCAGAAAAATAGTTTCAATGCTTTCACAACGATGTGTCTGTAATTTACCTTGGTAGCTTAGCTGCTAAAAAGACTGCCAGCAGCTATACTCACTTAAGTTTCGATGCCGGTTAAATCTGATCAAGGCAATAGACGACTGCAAGTAAAGGTTTTTCATGTTGCCCAAATTTAAAAATACCTGATCACCTTGAAAACATTCACTTTGTATGAAAAGAAGGTGGCACTCCCTTCTGCCTGTTCAAGTTCCTTTGAAGTAACAGATACTCTCTCTTGATTTGAACAATTTCTATTGTAGGCCTTACAGCTACATATCTGCAAAGGAAATCCTGCTTAGAGTGCTTGAGGCATCTCTCATTATAGTCATCCTATGCCACAAGAAAACTTTAAACATAAGAAGGGAAAAAAACCAGAGAGGATTCCATAGTTTTAAAAAGAAGCAACATCGAACAAAGGTTCAATTGAGTGAGGACCTAGTAAGCATTTTGCTTTCCAAGTCTTAATAAAGAAATGGTAGCAGTTGGATTATGCCAATACTATGCGAGGCTGTTTGTAATATTTGGAGAATATATTTTCCCATTTAACCCGTTACAGTTTAAGGTTTCAGCACAGAAACAAACGATACCTTTACTCAAATAATAATTTGAAGATAAATGTGTGTGCCTAAGATAACAGGAAGCACATTTTTGAGAAAAGATTGATGACATATTTCAAAAATGTACAATACAAAGTAGTTCAAAAAAAAAAAAAATCACTGGAGCAGGTTAAAAGTATACATTAAAATAAGATTAAAAATGCATTACATATTATGATAGTTATACCCAAACATACCATGAACCCAAGATTTATTTATTTATTTATTTATTTATTTATTTATTTATTTATTTATTTATTTATTTATTTATTTATCTATCTATCTATCTATCCATTTATCTATTTATTTATCTATTTATTGATATATGTATGTTTGTATGCATCTATCTATTTATTTATTTTATTGATATATGTATGTTTGTATGTATTTATTTATGTATGTGTGTATGTGTGTATGTGTGTATGTATGTATGTATGTATGTATGTATTGATATATGTATATGTATGTATGTATGTATGTATGTATGTATGTATGTATGTACGTACGTACGTACGTACGTACCGGTATGTATGTATGTTTGTATGTATGTATTTATTTAGTTAGTTATTTCGTTATTTATTTATTTATTTATGTACCGGTATGTATGTATGTATGTATGTATGTATGTATGTATGTATGTAAGTATGTATGTATGTATTGATATATGTATATGTATGTGTGTATGTGTGTATGTATGTATGTATTTATTTATTGATAATATGTATGTTTGTTTGTTTGTTTGTATGTATGTATTGATTGATTGATTGATAGTATGTATGTATGTATGTATGTATCTATTTATCTATTTATCTATTTATCTATTTATCTATTTATTTATTTATGAAATTTATAGGCTACCCATCTTACCTTAAGTAACATTACATACGTCTCTGCAGTTTGACGTTCGGACAGAAGTTTCAATAACGGACGACAACATTTACAAGATGGTGGTAGTATAAGCCATTGGACGGATGCCTATATATAATGTGGGTCGGGCTTCCATTACAAGACTCCCTGCCACCTTGCAGATGTTGACACCCCTGCTTTAGGAATTGCCTTTCAGTTCAGTGTTCAACAAATATCTTTAGTTCGTTGTATTTGGAAGCACCAGACTTTTTTTCCCCTCTCCCAAATGACTACATCTTAAAAATTTTAAAAATTTTAAAAATTCTGCCTTTCCACTATATTGTAAGGTTAATTTATCTTGTTTCATCAGCTCAGTCATTTGCTCTGTAGCCTTTACTCATGTTGCAGGAAGTTCTGGATAATCTGTGTTCAGAGCAAATCAAATGTGCTTCTCCCCTTCATCTCTAGACTCTTACACACATGTATAGTCTGAATCTGAAATACCTGTATTTCAAATCAGATGTGTTCTAGAGTGAGAAGAGCTGGAAAATAGGATCGTTGTGCAGAAAAGCTAACAGAAGATAAAGATGCTTGTTTAGAGAAGGAGGGAAGGGAGGTGAGGCCATCAGCCTGGCCCAACTTTTTCTTATGAACTCCCCCCTTTTGGACAGGAGTTTATGTTTCCCATTTCTGTAATATATTTAGCTTTATATTTCAACACAACCTCGTCTTTTGAGAACCAAAGTTTGAGTTGAAATCTTGTCCACTGGAATGTTTGTATTGGATGCCTTTAGGTGGCTGAGTACAAAAGCGGATAAGATTGTTGGATTGTCTTTGCAGATGCAGTAGAAGAAGCAGTTATTTTATTTTCTGTTCTTCTGGATTTCTGGGTAGGATGCTGGAACTGAGTACACCGAACTTTCCAAATGAATAAAGAGATCTCCAGAAATGAATACAGGTTTCATGAAATCAGTACGTTAAAATGCCTTGATCTAGTCCATCTGTCTGTCTGGATTAGGTACTTACTTCCGGGTTTGCCGACCAACCGGTTCGTGGGGACCGCCGTGAACCGGTTGAAACCCACCCCTGAACAGCACACAGACACACAGGTTGCGAACCAGTAGTGTAAAACGGCAGCAACCTACCCCTGCATGAATTGTGTTACATAGGCTATAATATTGTGATTTTCTCTTGCCCATCTTCCTCACCTATATATGTCCATGTAAAACAGAGCCTCTTGAGAGGTCTTCCAAAAGGAAGAAACACACAAAAGACTGCAAAATTCTTGATAACTCTTGGTGCATGTATCCAATGCTTCAATTACAAATATATAGGTCTCCTGCTGCCAGTCTGAAATAAATGTAACTTTCACTGCAATGACTGATTCATAGTTTATAATATCTTCAGAAAGAGAGAGTAGGAATGAAAGTAATAATTATTTGCTTCCACTAGCAGCATACCTATAATCTGCAGATCTCAAGCACTCTCCAAAATTAATTCATTAAGCTTCACAATACCCCTGTGAAGGAGATAAGTACATTATTATGCGAGTTTCATAGATGAGTAAACTAAAGCCTACAATTAGGAGAAGCTATGGTAGCACAGTAACAATATTAGCTCAGCATGACATAAGAATAAAATACCCTGTTGCCATGATTGGGTCTATTAATAAGGAATACAAACAAAACAGCATTCTGCTCAGAGAAATAATTGTAATTTTTTAATGTGCACGATGTAATCAATCAAAGATAGCAAAGCAAAATGTAGCTGTGAATCTGGCATTCAAAATATCTCTTTTCAGAGACATCAGATGGAGAAATACGCATTTTTTTTCTTGAATTGCATTTTTTACATATAAAAATCTTAACTTTTACTAAAAACTATATATTTATATTGTTTTCCAAGGCTTCCTGGGGGCTTTACCTGGCCTTTTAAAAAAAAAAATTGAACCCAACATGTTTGAGTAAGTATAGTTTACCCTGATGTGGTCTTAACTGATCAGTGATTTTATCTGTCACAAATCAAGTATGGTGGACTTGTAAAAAAGTTAAAGCATTTTGGATAAAAAATATGGTGGATTATTCAACATATTCTTAAAAAGAGGATATATAGTTTACTCCTCAGCTGTTCTTGCTAGATATAATTACAGACTGTACAGTTATAGAGACTAATTTGATTTTGAACTTAATAACGGCAGCAAGATTGTTGGTGGCGCAGTACTGGAAGAAGGAAGAATTGCCTACTATTCAAGAATGGAATAGTAGTAAACTTAGCAGAGATGGCCAAAATCTCAGCATATTTGAAGGACCATTCAAATGAGAAATATAAGTTGGAATGGAGAAGATGGATTGATTACATTCAAAATAAACATCGGACTAAGAAATTTCAATTAGCTTATGAATGAACAAGGAATGTTACAATTTATCTAAAGTTAGTTTAATAAAAGGGGAGTTAAAGTACAAGAGGGAGGTAGGATGCTATAGTTAGTTAGCTTATGTTAGTGTATGATTGTTAAATGTTTATACCCTGTATTTTGCTCTGGGAAGTTGGGGGGAGGGAGGGTTGGAGGGGGGGAGGGAGGTTGGAGGGTTGAGGTGGGGGGAGGGAAGGGGAAATATTTGTAAAATTTATTAAAACTTTTCAATAAAAATAAAACAAATCAAATATTTTGACCTCTTGACAAAATCCACAATACTGTATATGTTGCTATGTATCTCATGCATTTGTAAGTGAAGTTACATTACATTAATAGCAAAACTTTTCCTTTGTTAATTGTTATTAAGTCAACTCAGTTGACTTATGTCCTACACAAAATAGCAGTGTTAGCCTTCAGATTCATTTGTTACTATGGCTTCACTCAGAGGATCTTCACTATAAATAAATATTTATGAAAAGCCTATCAAAATAATAAAAATATAGCCTTTTGTTTTGTCCTTGGTACATCTGTCAATTCTGAAGAACTCTCACAATTTGAAGTTTGTAAGTAATGCTGCTTTATCCAGAACTCAGGATCTGTAAAAAGTTCATCCTTTAATTGTACAGTTTTGTTTAAAGAACTAGGAAATTCTGAGCTGGAAGAATTAAAAAAAAAAAGTCTCATCTTTTTGAAGGGTAAAGTAGCAAAAGAAAAAAAAAATCTTCCCTGGCCACTCGTAATAAAAGTTTAGTTTAGCCGAAATCTGTATTAGAGGTATTCAAAATTATAAGCATATTAAGAAATGATAGCTAAACTACTGGCAGTGGGAAGAAGAGGGCAAGTGTTGAAAAGGAAAGGACAATTACAAGATAATTATTAGTCATGATCAAATTCTTTATACTCTTTGCATAAACCTGCTATAAATTTACTATCACACGATATGTTGTGGTTTTCAAAGGAGGACCTCTAATAGTATGGAGACAAAGATTTCTAGATAAGCCCTTGCTGAAAGGGGATAATTGTAATTATGGGGGGGAAAAACCCCACTTTCCCTACTTCTATTTTTATCACAGCAACATTGTAAAATCAATTTGCTGGCAGTTTATTAAAAGCGTCCTAATCATTTCAAATAGGTTCCATAATAGGAAATGGTTGTCATTTTATGTCTGTAGATTTCAGAACATTTGTGCTCTATAATGGGGGGCATTCAGATGAAATATGTTAAAAGAGAAAAAGTGCAAATACTGTTCCTAACCTTTAGAGCTGTTCTCCTTTTTCTGCTGCTTTCCACTTTTCTTTCTTTAAGAACAAACAAAAAAAAAAAAATGTTCCAGTGCACTGAGCTATTCTCCCTTTGGAAAACATTCAGTGGTCTATTTGGGAAGCAGCACAATTGTCATTTAATTTGTTCTTGTGTGTGAAAAGTGCCCTTTTGACAATTTTGACCAAGTAGTTAAGTGAAATGCGTTTGGCTAGTATTAGTTCAGATCAGTGGTGGGTTTCAAAATTTTCTGCAACCTACTATGTGGGTGTGGCCTCCTTTGTGGGAGTGGCTTGCCAGCCATGTGACCTGGTGGGAGTGGCTTGCCGGCCATGTGTTCTCTCTCTCTCTCTCTCTCTCTCTCTCTCTCTCTCTCTCTCTCTCTCTCTCTCTCTCTCTCTCTCTCCATCCTTTTGTCTCTCTGTCCCTTTTTTCTTTTTTTCTTTCATCTCTCTCTCTTTTTATTTATTTATTTTTATTTATTTATTTCTTCCTTCCTTTCTCTCTCTCTCTCTCTATATCAGTCTGTCTCTCTCTGTCTCTGTCTCCCCCTCTCTCTTTCTCTCTCTCTCTCTCTCTGTGTGTGTGTGTGTGTGTGTGTGTGTGTGTGTGTGTGTGTGTGTGTGTGTGTGTGGCAGTGGTGGGTTTCAAAAAATTTTGGAACCTCTTCTGTAGGCGTGGTCTGCTTTCCGGGTCCACTGGTGGAACCTCTTCTAACCAGTTCAGTAGATTTGACGAACCGGTTCTACCGAATAGGTGCAAACTGGTAGGAATCCACCTCTGGTTCAGATGTTATGAAATCTTCACTGATTATACAAAGAATATTTCCATCCCAATAGAAAATTAAATATTTTTTTTAAAATATACAGAATATTTATTTCTGTAAACCCACCACCCATTCAAATGGCATAAATATACATAATATATAGAATTCTTTATTGGCCAAATGTGATTGGACGCACAAGAAATTTGTCTTTGGTTCATGTGCTCTCAATGTACATAAGAGAAAAAAAAAATATTCATCAAGAACCATAAGATACAACACTTAGTGATAGTTATAGGTTACTAAATAAGCAATCAAATCATACTGGGATTCAAATTAAACAATATAATCATAGAGATACAAGCAATAAGGTTATAGTCCAGTGGTGGAATTCAAATAATTTACCAACCAGTTCTCTGCCTAATGACCAGCTGGGTAGGCAGGGCTCGGTGGTCATGTGATCATGTGGGCGTGGCCAAGTCAATGTCACTCAGGTCGATGGGCACTTCGCCTTAGCTGTTACAATGTAATAAGGGTTAACCGGAGAGGCAGTTTCTGTAAGTAGGGCAATAAAAATTAAGCTAGAAACAACACCAGAATATTTCCTTCCTGCCTTCCTTACAGGATTAGCCCTGTAAAGTGGGGAAAAAAAGATTTCTTCCAACAACCGGTTCTCCGAACTGCTTAGAAAGTTACCAACTGGTTCTCCTGAATAGGTGTGAACTGGCTGAATCCCACCACTGTTATAGTCATAAGTGGGAGGAGATAGGTAATAGGAAGGATGAGAAGAATAATAGTAATACAGTCTTACTAAATAATTTGACAGTGTTATGGGAATTAGTTCTTTAGAAGAGTGATGACCTCCCGTAGTTTTCGGCAGTCACCAGCCAGCTGCTGCTGCTCCTGGGAAGCAACTGGCAAAGAAGCCTCAGGTTGCTAAAAACTACCGGAGGTCACCGAAAAAACCTCTGCCATCACCACCCTGTTCTTTGCAGACGTGCATCCCATTGTCTGCTGCAGCATTCCTCTCGGACTTCAAGGCAATGGGATGCACGTGCGCAAAGAACAGGGCAGCAATGGCAGTGGCTTTTTCAGCTCTCTTCAGTATTTTCAATACCAGATTATTCAAGGCACCAAATATGAGCCTTCATATTTTTTTTCCCTTTAGAATTTACTCCCATCATTTAGAAAAGTCTGTGCTGGGTGAAATCACAACTACAACATGGACTTTAAGAAGTTAACATTCATTGCTTCTCTTTGTTGTGGTCTGCCGGCGGCCTGCGGAGCTGGCAGAAGAGCCGGACCGTGAGAAGTTTGGGGAGGAACATGGGCTAGTCCTGGAGTCTGGGGAAGGCTCAGATGAGGGCTCTGCAACAGAGGCAGAGAGGGGGACAAGGCCATCTGGTAGTTATCTGTTGCCTCAGGAGCCTCCAGAGTCTGATATCAAGCGAGGCAGAAGAACAGCGGGAACCTGTTCCCAGTGTGCGCTTGCACAGAGCTGCCAGAAGGCAAGAACAATTAAGAAAACAGGGTTGACTCAGGACTAAGGCTTGGAGATGATTGGCCCCTCCCATAAGACATAAAAGAGGAGAAAAGGGGACATGAGCTTTTGCAGGAAGCCATTAGTTCATTTGGTCAGTTCACACTTTGAAAAGTTCTGTTTGACTCTATGCTAAGGTTGGCCTTGCTCTGCATTTGGCAATTAGGTCCCTAGCAGCCTTTCAAGGAAGATAAAGTGGATGCTTATCAATATTCTCCTGAAAGACTGTGGCAAGTTGATTAGACATCTGTTGGAATCTTCACAGACTGTTTGTGAAGCCGTGCGGGCTGTGAATGATGATAATTCATAGCTATATAAATAAAAGAAGGTTTCTGAAACTAAGATTGCGATTAATGTCTTCTCGGGAAGCCTAGGTCAGAACATTCTTTCTAAAGATTTACCTGGGGAAAGACTATCCAGCAAAACATTTTGGAAGAGTACTAGAAAGAAATCTTTTAATCCACAAACTTTTTCAGCTAACAGGTTTTTTGCCATTGTCTTTTTTGACAGCCTAACATATCACCAAAGTTTAAATCAGTGTTGTCAGTATCCTTTGGTTGTTTTCTTAGCTGTCATTTTACCTCCTGGGACATCTGAGAGAAGCTCATTCAATCATACCACCTCTCCATGTTTATTCATGTGAAAAGGTTGTGACACAATTCGGCACTCCTCCTTTATATACCAAAGGGAAGAAAAATGGCCTCATTTATTATCTATCGCCCCAAGATATTTTGAGAGTTAACCATTTTCTAAAGGTATCCCTGTAGGATATGTCACTGAAATTTGTAGTGATCCAGTGGATGTCCAATGTGAGATACTGCCACAATAATGAAACACTTCCTTCTGAATTACATATGACATGAGCCAATGTGGATGATCTTCTTAACACTTAGGGAATTAATGGCAAAATTGTAGTATGATAATACAACCGGTTAATTAAATGGATTTGAAGGAATTACTCAGAAGCCACTAGACTAGACTTTGCTAAAGAGCAAACATTTAAATACATACTGCTCCGTTAATCAAAAGGCACACATCACAAATCTCTCAAGTTATTTTAGAGTATGATTTTAGTCTGGGCACTAGTGGATGAATTGCAAAAAAAATATTCAGAAATCTTTTGGATGATACGGAGAACAAATTCAGGGTTTACAGAAATAGAAGTCTAAAAATCTAATGTTAACCCTAGCCCCCACTGCCCACAAGAATAATTCTTTTATCTATCTATCTATCTATCTATCTATCTATCTATCTATCTATCTATCTATCCATCCATCATTCATTCATTCATTCATTCATTCATTCATTCATTCATTCATTCATTCATAAAATGTATAGGCTGACCATCTTCCCTCAAGGCAGTGCGTCTCAACCATCCTAATGCCGCGACCCTTTAATCTTCATGTTGTGGTGACCCCCAACTAAGGTGGCAGGCTGAACCGAAGTAGGCCTCAAGCCTGAACCAGACTAGGTTTTCATGATATTAAGTTTTAACTGTTCATATAAGAATTGCAAGGTTTGCTTTTAGGACATGGTGCAGTTAGACACGGGGTAGAAGGAAGTCTGCACATGAAATATGCTGAAGCGAAGTATCTGTTTTTGGCCTATTTGCTGGCTTGACTGTAAATCTGTTTGGTAGACACATATTGTTAGTTCCTTAAAATACATGCTATGTCTGTCCGTTGGCTGACTTATGTATTATGACTTCCTGTAAACATAATATTGCTGTAACTCAAGGGCAAATCTTGAGGGGTGTTTCCAAAACTAACAGATGGCTTTAGCTGAAAGCGATAAACTATATAAGGAATTTCCTGACTTTCACTCATTGTTCAGGCCATTCTTTCTGAACCTGCACAATAAACATTTCCTTCTCTGAAGAGCTGGCTTTTGCGTCCAGTCTTTTCTACAACACAACCATAAAATTATTTTATTTTTTCCGTATTTTTTCAAAAAATATGTCTTTTCCAATGGTATTAGGCTATCCCTGTGAAAGGGTCGTTTGACCCCCAAAGGGGTCCTGACCCACAGGTTGAGAACCACTGCTTCAAGGTAACTCTGGGCAGCTATTACTGCCAAACCAATAAGCATTTGAATCAAGGTACTGGGCAAAACAATTTGTATCTGTTCTTTGCGCACACAGTCATACATTGAGACCAAAATTACAGTTTATTATAAAAAGGTATTTTAACTCTGTATATAAACAGTTCTTGAACTTTTAAATCATACCATGCAGGTTTAAAGATTGGAACAACAACAATAATAAAAAGTGACCAAGCGTAGAAGTCAGCTTCATCTACTTAGTCCGAGTGGAAAGAATATTATTTCAAGCTACACTATTACAGGCTGCAAAGCAAGCCATCCTTAAAAAGATAATGAAATGCATAATTTCCTATATTGCCTGTCTGCAAAGCCTAATCAGCCTGAACTCATCATTCCGCTGACACAGATTTGCCATAAAGTCAGCTTAGCAGAGTGTGTTTCTGTTCTTTGTGCTGATCTTTAGGGTGAGCATGAAGGCAATAGCAAAGCAGATCATTTTCATCTGAAAAGCAGATCATAACAGTTTCAAGGTTTATAAAGAAAAGCAAAATGCAATTCTTACTTCTGAAAAAGAAAAAAAACCTTCTCTTTCATATAATGTATAGTTTTTCTAAAAATAGAGCAGAAATAAACAGATATCTAATAGAACAATATGGAATGGAAAAAGTGATCTTTTAGATAATATGGAACCTCAAATTTTATGAGTTTCAGGCAGCGTAACTATCAGGAAAACTAATAACTTGAACAATAGTTTTGAAAGTTTAATCATGGAAAACATTTCAACTTCAAGTCAAGAATGCAATTTCTCCTTCTCACAAGTGTAGCCATTACTATTTGATTAACATTAGAGTATTAGCCTTACTCCCAAAGACGATATCATTCTTTGTCAGGCAATGATTATTCTACATAAAATTTAATCAGAGAGCTATGACATTGTTAGACACAAGTCAGTACAATTTGATTCTTCTTTGATTTTTTTAAACATATAGGAAATAATTATTGTAAATGATCCAAAGAAAATTAAGAACAGTTAAGGCAGTTCAATCATGGTGGATCATTATTAAATACTTGAACAATTTTGTTGCAAATAATGGGACTTAAAATGTGCTTAGATTTGACTGGATAATTATAAGAAACATGCATTACAAGCTCCCCTGAGGCCACAGAATTTGTGGCCCATAAGAGCAAGGACAGTACACTAACCTTGTACAATGCTATACCTAGACCTAAAGGGGAAAAAAAAAAAAAAAACCTCTTAGTTTTTATTATCTGATTGGAGGTGCTAAAGAAACAACTTTTCCAAACTACTTTTGAATTTCCTAGAATTGAACAATAGAGAAGGGAAGACTAGGGCATTTCCTAGACCATACTTCCCCAACTGTGTACCATATTTTTCAGAGCATAAGATGCACTTTTTTTCCCTCCTAAAAGATCATGGAAATGTTGGTGCGTCTCAGAGGTGGGTTCCTACCAGTTCGCACCTATTCGGTAGAACCGGTTCGTCAAATCTACCGAACCGGTTAGAAGAGGTTCCACCAGTGGACCCGGAAAGCAGGCCACACCTACAGAAGAGCTTCCAAAAATTTTTTGAAACTCACCACTGAAGGAGAGAGATACACAGAGACACAGAGAGAGAGAGAGAGAGAGAGAGAGACAGACAGACAGACAGACAGACACAGAGAGAGAATCACATAGATTGACACGGAGGGAGGGAGGGAGGGAAGGAGGGAGAGGGAGGCAAAGAGCCACACACAAACACAGACAGACAGACAGACTCACACAGAGAGAAAGAGAAAGAGAAAGAAAGGAAGAAAGAAAGAAAGAAAGAAAGAAAGAAAAAATGAGAGAGAGATGAAAGAAAAAAAGAAAAAAGGGACAGAGAGACAAAAGGAAGGAAGGAAGGAGAGCGAGAGAGAGAGGGGGAGAGAGAGAGAAAACACATGCCCGGCAAGCCACTCCCACCAGGTCACATGGCCAGCAAGCCACTCCCACCAGGTCACATGGCCAGCAAGCCACTCCCACAAAGGAGGCCACACCCACAGGGTAGGTTCGAAAATTTTTTGAAACCCACCACTGGTGCATCTTATAGAGCCATTTTTGGCCTCCTGAAGCCCCACCCCCACATCCCATTTTTGTGAAAAATGGGTAAAAAAATGAACTGTTTTTTGCAAAAATAGAGGCGCTTTTCCCTTCCCCTAGCCCCTAGAAGCACTCTGTAGGCTTCAGCAGGACTGGGGGAAGGGAAAAATGTCCCTGTTTTTATGAAAAATGGGCAAAAAAGGGTTGTTTTTCATAAAAACAGAGGCGTTTTTGCCTTCTCCCAGCCCTGCTGAAGCCTGCAGAGTGCTCCTGGGGGCTTAGGAGGACTTTTTTTTTTCTTACTTCTCTTTGAAATCTTGGTGAGTCTTATATACCAGTGCATCTTATAGTCCAAAAATATGGTACTTCCAGATATGCTGGGATTAAAATTTATAGCCAGCATAGCCAATGGTCATAAAAGTTGTCAGCCGGCTATCTAGTGGCAAAACTCCAGAGGAAGACACTATACATGAAGGACCAACTGCTGGTTCTTTACTTAGAAAGGATC
Organism: Thamnophis elegans; assembly: GCF_009769535.1. Taxonomy (NCBI): domain Eukaryota; kingdom Metazoa; phylum Chordata; class Lepidosauria; order Squamata; family Natricidae; genus Thamnophis; species Thamnophis elegans. The sequence continues at coordinate 8,933,566 of NC_045544.1, forward strand.
TCACCAAGTTGTTTAGTCTTTCAGAAAGCAAAGATCCATTCCTCAGGAACTTAAAGATGCATCTATTTTACACCTTTATAAGAGGGAGAGCAATCAACAAGTATGTAACCATTACCAAGACATCTTATTGTTCTCCTTTTTCAGGAACAACCCTTGTAAAACTCCTGCTAAATCAACTGGCTAGTCAACCTGGAACTGGGCCTGAGTGTGGCTTCCACAAAGATTGAGGGGAAATTGACATGATTTTTTCTCTCTGTCAATTTCAGAAGAAGAGTAAGGGGAAAAAATCATGAAATTTACACAACCTTTACTGACCCATCAAAGACTTTGACACTGTTAGCCAACAAGATCTGTGAAGAATCGTGTCAATATTTGGCTATACCGGATTTACTCAGATCATATGTCAGTTCCCTGACGACATAATGACTAGGGTTTTGGATAGTGGAGAATCCTTTAAGGTGTTTCTTGTCATTAAGAGCATCAAACAAAGTTATGTTCTCAACCCACAATGTTCAGCATGATGCTTACTGCCATGTTGAATGATACCTTCCAGGATAATGATGTTGGAATCAGCCTCAAGTACATATTGGGTGGGAAACTCTTTGACCTGAGGAGATTTCAAGCTACTTCCAAATGAAAGAAACTGTTCTGAGGAGCTTCATCATTGCTGATGACTACACCTGGATGGCTTAGAGATTCAAGGCAATTCTTCATCACTTGTGACAACTTTGGACTTCCATCAACATCCGAAAGTCCACACATCAGCCTATTCAAATCACAATCAAAGGGCAGAAATTAGAGTCAGTGAACTTATTTAACTATCCTGGCTATATCCTTTCCCAAGCAGTGATTCATGTAGAAGGCAACTGTGGAATAACAAAAATCAGATCTGTTTTCAATAACCTGATCTCCACTCTATGGAAACATTGTGGAATCTGCTCAGTTACAAAAATGAAGTTCTACAGAGCTATGGTACTTGCTGTCCTTCTGTGAAACCTGTATATTGAAGGCAGTTCAATCATTTCCACATGACTTATTTTCGAAGGATATTAGGCATCAAATGGCAAATCAAAGTCTCTGACACTAAAGGTTTTTTTTTCCCCTAGAGCATGTCTACACATGGCTGATGACAGCGCAGAACTGATAGGCAGGTGTAATGGAATGAGAGTATGATATTGCGGGATGGGTTAAAGATATGATACCTAGTACAAGTAGAATGGTGGTCTTATTTACAGATACAGTCAAGGTTGGCACAGGATAGGAAGAAGGAAGGCATTGCCAAAGATAACATTAGATAAACTTTTGATACAGACAGAAAACAGGCCGATCAAAGTGTTGTATAGAATTTTGTTGGAATACAAGCTAGAGAAGGAGCATGTCAAAGAAACTATGGTCACCTGGGCGAAAAATTTCGGTTACAATGTGGAATTGGCTAAGTGGGGAAAACTTTGGATACGTAATCAGAAACTAACAATGGTTACGGCATACAAATAAAACCTTTATAAGATGTTCTACAGATGGCTTCTCCCTCCAGCACGGCTCTC